>NC_142065.1:182173753-182475003 GCF_059756535.1 Pantherophis guttatus | reverse complement strand
AGAAAGAAATCTGCTTTGAATATTTATCCTCTTTTGTCTGCTGCCTGGAAAAAAAAAATGTCAGGGTCAAGGAAGGGGCACCGTAAATTCTTAATATATGAAGATGTGGATTTGATGTATATCCACTACACACTAACATAATTAAGAAATGACCTCATCCTTCAAGCATTGCTGGGCACTGCATCTTGAATTGTAAATCCTTATCAAAGCTATAGCAGCCTGGAATGGAACTCAGCTCCCCTTTCACTTGAACTTCAATTATGCAATTTCTTTTGAAAATGGAAAATTAACTTACATAATAGTGTTTTGCAGTATTTGTTCTTCCATTAACCTTTCTTTTGTTCTAGATCCAAAATACAGAAGCACTGCTTATTTGGTTCATGGTAACTCTGGATTGTAGACAGTAACCTTGAAATAGTTAGATCAGAATGTTTTAGAGTTCCGATGACAGCCAAACAACCCTATTGTTTTTGAAACTTCATTATGCCTCCTTTTTTTAATGTGGAAAAAGGTACAGAGGGAACAACTTTTCAAACCTTCCTATTTGGAATGCAGCGTACCTGAAAAATGTCTCTTTTTTTTTTTTGGCTCCAGGATCCCAGCACTTGGAAAAAAGATAAGGCTATTACTCTGGTCCCTAAAATATATTTACAGACATTTGGCTCTGCCTTTAACCAGCTGATTTTGCATGTGTTAGGTCAGTCTGTTTGCCCTGAATTTCTTCTACTGATTTGTTTGTGCTAGTCCTGTCCTAGCTTGACCCTGAAATAAGTTAACTGGGGAACCTGTCATAGGACAAAGACTTGTATAACTGAAGGAAGGAAGCAGAGTATTTGTTGAACAATTGCATTCAGTCTTCAATCATAACCAGCGTAGATATGATGTAAGAGAACATTGACTGGTTTCATCAGAAATATGTACCAGTATGGATTGCTCATATTTAAAAAGGCTCAAAAGAGATTAGTTAATAATGGCCAGGATCAAGGATGACTATAGATTTATGAACAAAGATGACAGAATATCACAATTTTGGGTTGTAAACAGAATGGTCCAGAATAAAGTAAACAACTGATCATTAAGTTGTCTAATGAATATGTATAACAAGGAACAAGTAGGTAAAGACAAAATCATATTTTATACTTTTGTAATATTATTGGATTATACACAGGTGATACATCACAATGCATTTTTTTCTCTTAATGCTAAGCATTAAGGCTCACGTCAGTGGTGGGTTGCTACCGGTTCACCCTGGTTCTGGCAAACAGGTTGTAGCAGTGGCAGGAGACTCCACCCACCCACCTGGATGTCATCAAATATGCTCTAAGCATGCACAGAAGCTTCTGCACATGCGCAGAAGTGGTGCGTGCGAACCAGTAGCAAAGGTAAGTGAAACCTACCACTGGCTCACATGTATATTTACAAGCAAGGTGACTATTTTTTACATATACAATATACCACACACACATTGCAAGGCATATTTGATAAAAATGTGAAACACATTAAAACTAATAATATGTTCAACAATTTTACCATTAGCATTAGCTTCAAACACATTCTATTTGGGGGGTAATTACATCAAGAAAAATGCAAACAAATATGCAGATATGCTGCATTAAGATTTCAGAAATAGATTCAATACACAGGAATAATTATGCAATTAGGGCAGGAATTTATTATGGCTTAATCACTGGAAGAATAACAAGAGTTCTGGGGGAGAGGAAGCAGGGACTTATGTGCCACAGAAAGTCTTCGTATACTCTTTCCTGCTTAGGAGAATCCAGCTATCAACTTAAGGACAGTTGAAGAATATTTCATGGTTTTGGGTAAATGATGGAATGCCAGTCTGGTGTAGTAGTTAAAGGACTTAGACTAGAAGTGAGGAAGGTATAAATTCTAGTCTTGCACAAAGGCAGCTTTGGACCAGTCCTTTTATCTCAGCTCCAAAAAGACGCAAGGAACAATCACTTTCCAAAAATGTGCCAAGGAAATTAGAAAGATTCCAGCAGTTGCCTGGAGTCAAGACTAATTTGAAGGCAAATAGACAAAAGACAAATGAAGCAAACCTCAAATTATACCAAAGATTAGCAGGCTGCAAAGTGTTCTGAAGGCTACCTACTGGTAATGCTTTGTGCTCCACTGCAGTTTTTCAGGTTGGCTGTGTCAAATAATGTCAATCCAACCAGCTAGACTTTGCCATGTAAGTCAGGACAATTGTAACTGTAACGGCTCTAATAACAGAATCTTGAAAGTCTGAATGTGATTTCCTCTTCCTCTCTTTCCTTTTGTGTGAACTAGGGAGGGGCTTGTCTGTGACACTTTCTCAAATTACTTTCTTGGCCTGGATTCAAGTCCCACTTATCTCTCCATTTATTTATTTTATTTATTACGTTTTTATGTTACCCATCTCCCCTATGAGGTGACTCCAGCAGGTCCATTGCCTTGGTAGTACTCTCCCTCCTTCCATCAGGGTCATTCCCTTTGACAATTATAGATATAACTGTGGTTGATATATTGCAACTGCAACTAGGCTTTGTGGGACATGAAAATTGTTGATTCCATATAGATTCTCTGTTTATTGACTCAGCTTGACCTGTAGTCTTCTAGATTTTGGCTCAATAAAAGCCATCTGAAGCCAGCAACAAAATCCTGAAAATAAATCATTATTTCAGACGAGCTGTAATTCTTCAGCCTCTTTCCTTGCTTGGTACAGTTAAGATTCATTAAAATATCAGACATTAGGCAGGACCAAAACATGGCCAACTGCTCAACCAGCAAGTAAGCCAAATATGGATGGATTGGCCTTTATGTTGAAAGAAATTTGGAGCTCTAAGTAGTTAAACACATAGCCAATCCCTCAAGACTGCCACTGTAAATAAGCATTTTAGAAGACTTGCAGTCTTTTAATGAAGAACAGAGGGAAGTTTCAATCAGTAATGAAAAGCAGGTCCAAAAATCAGAGATGGTAAAGTGGTATGCATATTTTGATTTCTCAAACAGAAAATGCATTGTTCCTGAGGTAGTCTTGTAAGTGGGCTCCTGATCAGAAAATGTAATGAAACTTGAAATAAAATTATGAGTCTCAGAGTATTAAAGGTATCGGAGACAGCATTTGATTAGTAGCTTCAAGGTGAGAAACAACTATCCACATAAAAAGTAGCCCTCTTCTCTTCTCTTCTCTTCTCTTCTCTTCTCTTCTCTTCTCTTCTCTTCTCTTCTCTTCTCTTCTCCTCTCCTCTCCTCTCCCCTCCCCTCCCCTCCCCTCCCCACCCCTCTCCTCCCCTCTCCTTTCCTCTCCTCTCCTCTCCCCCATAAGGAAAGACAAAGGAGATGTCCACATAAAAGCACATAGGATGGAAAGAAATGATTATTTAAAACATCCAACTGTTATAATAATTCTAGACTCATCACAGGACTGCGTGGGCTCTTAAAGAAAGGGAGAAAAGACACTTATCTAATCGTCTGCAAATTACAGTAAGAAGTACATTAATGAGACTTAGAGATCCATCTTGGCTAATGAGTCATCAAGGCTCTCAAGAGTAAATGAAATTCCATGTCCATGTGGTAAAACGTACTTAGGTCAAGCCTGAAAAACATTAGAAGTCAGGGAAGTTATAAATAAAGAGTTGTTAAGAGTGAAAACTGTAATCAGAGAGGCTCATCGGCTGAAATGCCAAAAGACCCATAAAAATGTAAATACCACAGCTTCAAACCTACACAAAATGAAAGAAACATAATAAGGCAAGTTTTTTTTTTTTAAAAAAAAAGACAACAGCAATTCAGTGATGAAAATATTGTCGCATTTAAGAAGAAAAGGCAAGCTTTTAAAATAAGCCTTTTAAGGCCAGATATTTGGAAAAATGGACTAGTGCCTGCTTTTCGGCATCTCTTGGGGCTTTTACATGCTATATTATCAATAATGCAGTCTAACTGAGAATGTCATTAGTTATTTTTAGGTAATTCTGTCCCTACAGAAGCATTTTGATGCCCCAGAATCATTGCCTGTGGTATTTTGCCTCCTTATTATATCAGAGTAGAGTAAAGAGGAAGTGAAAGGACCTTAAATACCAAGACCTGACAAATGTAAAGCAGAGAAAAGATGCCAGCCTGAATTCCTAGAAAATATGAGTTAGACTGGGCAAGTTATTGATCAGTAAAATACAAAGCAGTTTATTGTATCTGTACAAGAAGAGATCTACAAACATTATATTTATGTTATTTGTTTGCCAAACCAACTCGTAGTCTAAATGGTGAGAATAGAATCTCAACACCAACAATTTGATCTATCTGGTCTTCTGTGTAACTGTATGCAAGAAGCTCATCCATGGCAAAATGGCATCATTATATTTCCGTCTAACTGTGACAGTTTTTGTTAAGATGATTTTTCTTTGGATCCAGAAAGCATTGCTTTTGGTTTCTTGAGCAGCTCTTGAGAGATGATACAATTGGGAATATATTAAAGGAGTTTCCGAAGTTTGAATAGGGTTCATTGACGTATCATACATTTTCCCCTCTCCCTGATTATCATTTCTATGTTTTCAGTAATGAATATCATTTTGTATTTTTTTTAGATGAGCATTAAAAATTGCCCACTTCCTAACAAAGGAGACAGGAAGCCTAAAAATAACAACAACAACAACAAAAACCTGGTGTTGATTGTATTCAACTGAAAGCCCTTCTTCCCTCTCTTTTCCATGGCTCAGGCAGTGTTGTTCAATAAGGCCTATTTTGAGAACATCACATTATAGGAGTAGGGAATGAAGGTAGAAATGTCTGTTCTTTCCCATCATAGTTTCCCAATTTCTCTCACCACATCTGGCTTCTAGCATTCCAGACTTCTGGCATTCCAACTCTCTATATTTTTTTTAAAAAAATGAAGATGAATTGTCAGTTAAAGAATAATGTCGTTTTAAAAATGGAATGTTATAGTCTTGGAAGAAGAGATCAGTTGTATGCCATATGTGATGGGTACATAGTTTAGTAATGCTACTGTTAGGGTTCTCAGGAGCATAAATGGGTATAAATTTGCAGCTGTTATGTTAATTAACTACAAGGTTTCTTGTAGCTTTGTCCAGGATGGATAAATAATTTCATTAAGTTTCATTTGTTCAAGTAAAGGCTGCCAAAATTTCATATTGTGTTGCCAAACTTTTATACTTTCTTAGTTAAATACATTTGCACATTGTGGGTTCACTGAGGTTGATTTTTTTCAATGCTGGTGGTGTTCACATGGTGCTCACGATGTTTTGGGATTGCTCGCAAGACATCTATTAATATTGGTATTATCATTGTTTACTTTTTGCCAGAATTGTTCTACTTCTATTTGCAGTTCTTTTTCTTTTATGATTTTCTCCAATTCTTTCTTTTTTTCTTCTGCTCTCTATAGGTACCTATTCTCCAAAGCACCTGAAGGCAGACGAAGCAGCAATGGATGGAAACTAATCAAGGAGAGAACCAACCTAGAACCAAGGAGACATTTCCTGACAGCTAGAACAATTAATCAGTAACAAGGTGCGTCCAAAGTTTGTAAGTGCTCCATTACAGGAGATTTTAAAGAAGAGATCGGACAACCATTTGTCTCTAATGGTACAGGGTATCCTGCTTGAGCAGGGGGTTGGACTAGAAAATTTCCAAGATCCCTTCCAACTCTGTTATTCTGTAATTATTACTTTAAAAGTAATTAACCTATTTTGTTAATATTACTTATTATTAAATAATATTAATAATTTGCCTTGAAAAATAAGAACATCAAGCATTTTGATGAATGAATTGCAATGGATGTTTAATTTTATAATAATAGGTTTTCTTTGTGCCTCAACACTTAGCACTGCTTGTTATGGGACATGCAAAATAAAAAATTTGCATGTTAAAAATATGAACACTAAAATTTGGAAAAGGCGCCTCCACATACTTACTTTTTTCCTTATCCTATATTACCGCTTTTCCAAATCTTTAATACGGCATTTCTTTCCAACACAGTTGAGTTATTTTTGTTGAAACAGTTTACAAATATCTGTTTCTACTGAATCTGTTTCTAATTTTATCCTTGAAAAAAACCTCTAGAATTAGACCAGTCTGTAAGAAAAACCCTGATTGGACGATACATTCGCAGGAATATTTCAGTTTACAAGGAGCAGGACAGTGTCAAAGTTGTGTTTGTGATGTCACACTACAATGGTGGAAATTTGATTTTGTAGGATTGCTCCTGGCTATAACAGAACCTCATCCCTGGACTACCAACTGTTGACATCACTCTAGGACTTGGGTGAGAAGATGTTCACATGCCAAAGATATCACCTGAGCAAAGATAAATTAAGACTATCTCATATTGATGGCAATTTGAGCCTGAGTTTTTCTGGATTTGTCAAACACTAAACCTGACTGTCTGAATTCAGAACCACTAGCAGAGTTACCACAACACTGTAGCTTAAAATGTGACTGGCACACTTTGTTGTGAGAACTCAGCAAACTATATGACTGCCATAAATTGTCGCAGTGTAAAAGGTAAAGGTTCCCCTCGCACATATATGCTAGTCGTTTCCAGCTCTAGGGGGCAGTGCTCACCTTTGTTAAAAAGCCGAAGAGTCAGCGCTGTCCGAAGACATCTCTGTGGTCATGTGGCTGGTATGACTAAATGCCAAAGGTCCACGGAATGCTGTTACTTTCCCACCAAAGGTGGTCCCTATTTTTCTACTTGCATTTTTTACGTGCTTTCAAACTGCTATGTTTGCAGAAACTGGGACAAGTAACAGGAGCTCACCCCGTTAGGTGGCACTAGGGATTTGAACCGCTGAACTGCCGACCTTTCGACTGACAAGCTCAGCATCTTAGCCACTGAGCCACTGCATCCCTATGTACAAATCAGACAAAATAGTACTGATGAAATAGATCGGACACATTTTGAGACATGAAAGGATTGGATCCTTAGACCCATAGCTGTCCCCTAAGTATAGCTGAAAAGTAGCTCTTAAAAACAAAAACAAAAAAATCCATTTTTCTCCTCAAGACATTAAAACTTGCCAAATTAATCTAGAAGTTCTCGCCATTACAAGTATTGTCCATTTGCTGAATAAATGAAGGTAAAATAATCCTGTATCAAAAACTTGGGAGACAAAGCGAAATTTCAAAGTGAGGAAGGTAGATACTTGCTTTAAACCTAAAAATATGGTGAAGATCTCTCCCCTCCCCCGTCTTTTCTAACCCTTTTAACTAAAAGAAAAATCCTTTAATAAGGTCTTACCGTCTCACTATGTACATTCCTTGAACATCCTAAATCACCTTCATTGGTTCCCTGGCATCCAGAAAGCTTGACTAGTTGGAACCCAAGTGAACAAATTATACCTTGGTGATGCATTCAGTCTAGAGGAAGATAAGGTGACACATAAACACACAGAGTGGTCAGATCAATTTGGCTGGCCTGAAGGGAAGATTCTGTAGCTTGTCCATTGGAATGTTAAAGTATATTAGCTCCTCAGCATGTAAAGAGCTGAAAAATACAGCCTTTCAAAATTCTTTATCTATACCCAAGCCTTATTGTTCTATAATTTTACCATAGACTTTTGAAGTATGAATCTCCTTTTTATAAACATAGATGTGTTTTTTTCTCTCATGTAGTAACCCTATAAAAATAAAAAAAAAGTTTTAAAAGTCAGTGAACAAACTATAGTAGATCAACAGTTACTATTTATGTGTCATTGATGTTAATATTAAATAAGTGTCTTGGGAAATTATTTAGAGGGTATGCAGAGATAAATGATTGTAAAATGTATTCTAAGAATATGTCAATGTTTTGGTTATTGCTAAATGCAAAAAAAAAAAAAAAGTAGCTTGAAATGGTATTTGCAACAACAGAGACCAAAGATGAGGCATGAATTAATGCAAAGCAGTGATATTTTGGTGGCTTTTACATTTCACGAAAGCAAGGAAAACATGTTTATTTGCTCACTGAATTATTTTAAGTTATAGCTAATAAAGACAGGGACCTAAATTAAATCTTCCAATGGCTGACAAAATCAAAATTATTTGTTTTCAGTTTCTGCTACCAGTTCTTCGCTTGCAGTGAATGCACACAATCCAAGAAGTAACTTGAAATGTGGGCAGAGAAATACTATGCATCTCTTCATGCTCACTGAATGTGGAAGGATTTATCAGTTGAGACTGCAGTTGTATATCTACTTACCTGGGAGAAAGCCCCATTGAACTCAATAGAGCTTACTTCTAAGTGGAGATAACTCAGATTGTCCTTCAATTGTCTGCAATGTTACTACAGGGAAATAAACAACTTAACAATATCATTTGAATCTGCAGAGCTGTAGTCATCCTGCCAGCATTTTGACTCTTAATGTAATCCTTCAGAGTACCCCATGATATACCTGGTACCATGCCAAGAAAATAAAGCACTGGAAAATTATTCCTGGAGGAAAACTGTGCCCAATAAAAGCATGCTAGAAATGCAGTGCATTTTCTTACCTTTCGTTGTTCTTACTGCATAAATTTGATGTTCCATTCCAAGAATCGATGGAAATAAACGATCATGAGTATTAATAACATAGGAAGTAAAGATGCTGAGAAAGAAGAATATATTAATTTAGCTCACATTATTCTGTTTTGCCACCTCAGTTTTTATTTGTTTTGTGTGTTTTTCTGCCATGCTACTCCTCATGGTGGCAAACCCAGGATTCAGAGATGCTTTTCCCTCCAGGAATTTATCAGATTTGCTTATGCTTAGCTACAATACAAAAACTTCAGACCATATCATAAGACTAATGGGCATCATGGTGTGCTAACATTATCTGAATACTGCAGTTGTGATTCTTCTTCTTTCTTTTAAATTCATAGCAGTTGTCAATAAGAATGGTGAACCTTTCCCCTTTTGACTGAAAAGTTCTCTGAAAGATGCTAATGAGAGCTAAAACAGAGATTTGTTAAACTCTGGGGGGATAGGCATGTCATGCTGTTCTATTCCTCCCCCATATATGGTGGTAAAATTGCATGCAAATTTTAGGCTACCCTTATCACATTTTTCATTTAATTCCTAAATGTACAGAAGGGTTAAATTTGTTAAAGTTAAATTTGGTATGTTTACTATGAAGTTTACAGATTCAAAATATGAAAACAGACAGTGAATTAATTCAGGTAGGCAGTTGAACTCCTCTAAAGTGCATATATGTTGTTTTGGTAAGGTATAGATAAACTTTTAGAAATACAATTATTTAAATAGCAATCCAATAAAGATGAGAAAGCTTCATTCAACCAATAAGTCTGCTCATTTTCTATTCAGGAGCTAAATAGGTAACTTTAAGGCTTCTGCGCTTTCTTTTTAAATGACACACAGGCCAAACAGTTTTTGGGTTCTTCTTCCTCTCCTATGACTTGTTGTGATGACTTTTTCTTTTACTGCTACTGATTTTTCAGAAGGTAAATGGTAATTAAATGTAATACTTTTCATTAATTATGTCAGAGGTGGGAAATAGAAGGCAATTCCTATAAAAATAGCAGCAGAGTTTGTGGCAAAATAGAAATTTTATCCTAAACATTTTAATTTTTGTTTTAGCCTCCAATAGCCACAGTTCCATTTGAGGGTTTCAACCACAAAAGAAGTCATGACAAAGAGGATGCTTTCAACGACAAGCTCGTCTCTATCCATTCTATAAATAGAATTTGTTTTTCTAAAGTGGGATCCATATCTATATTAGCTGTGTTAGTCCTTATAGCTTTCAATAGATGTTTATATTTCTTTTTCTAGCTTTTAAAGTTACAGGAAAAGTTACTGACTTCCCAGAAGTTTTCTTTTTTTAAACAAATAGCTAGTCCTCTTATATTTCTATTATCTTCATCTGTAGACAATTAATCTAGAGGTTTCTAATGTGCCATCATGTTTTTGGCTAAAGATTTTTTCAATGCAGTATGCATTTGACAGAAAGCTGGATAGCTAAATGTTAGAATATATTTTGCATATATATAGAATTTTACTAATATTACCAAGAAAAAGACTAATATTTAGTTAAAAGAATATTTTTCAGATTTAGCTAGAATACTAATGAGCTTTTTTGCACTTTTAAAAAAGAGAAGAAGTTGAGGATTTCACTTACTAGTTAGCTTGTTAGTGCATGTGATTGGAAGTTGTTCTATACTTGTGAAACTGACTCCAAATGTACATTTTGGGAAAGACTAGTGACTTATTATATGTCCTATCCATTTGTATGTTTAAGAGATATTCAGCATAGACATAGATATAAGAACATGGCAAATATCCTGTTGCATCATTTAGCATTTTGTACTGCATCGTGTCTAGCCAGATGCAGCTCTTTTATTAAGTTCCATTTTTTCCATCCAAGGGCATCACACTGCTTAACTAGCATTTTACTTAGGGCTACATTAGATGATTTGTCTAACACATACTTCCCAAGGAGCTGCATCTGGTCTGCAGTTCCTTTTTCTGTAGAACCCAGAGCCTACAGGTACTGAGAAATGGTTATAGTTACCTCCTATTCTGAGGAAGATAATTCATGAAAACTGTGAGGACACAAGTAAGACAGGATGCTTTTGCTGGTCACTGTGACACAATGCCTTCATCTTATCCTCAGCCTGTGAGTGAACAGCTTTAAGTCATGCCCATTATGGAAAGATACTTGTGAAATATAATAGAAAACTATATATGAAATATATAGTTAATTTTATAGTTAATACAATAAAATGAATATTTAACATATATTTCATTTGACTGAAAACTGAAATGGACTGGATTATCCATACATAGCAATTGGTCAATGGTATTATTACTTCCAGAAAACTTTTGCTAAGTAATGAGACCTCAGCAAACAGATTGTCAGTTATGAAGTAACTAAAATCATGCTTTGAAATAATCATAGAAATAGTCATGGAATCTATAGCAATGACTTACACTGCTATCTCATGCAGTCCATTCCAGGGGGAGAAATCCCATCGCTACTGGTTCACTCCTTCAAGTGGCGCTTCTGCACATGCACAGAAGCGTCCGGGTGGGTGGGTGGAGCCTGCTGCCACTGCTACTAGTTTGCCCGATCTGGTGCGAACCGGTAGCAACCCACCACTGCTCTATTCCCGTTAAATTCTTCACCAATTCTTTAAACCCTAAATGATCCCATTATGTATGTAGAAGAAGCTGCAGTAGGAGTATCACAAAGACTAGAGTTTATATTGAATGTCTGACTTTCATATATAATAAAGTATTGAGCCTCTCTTCAAAAGGAAGGGATACTTGTTTTGGTTGTAAGAAATTATATAAGCAATAAAAATTCATTGTTGGGGATTTGTTAAAATTAATCATGGGTCTCAGCTTTTAGTAAATTTATTCTGAACTTTCCAAAGCAGAAATTGCAAAACTTTACATTCTAATGAGAGGGCTAAAAACATATATTTCAAAGAAAACAGTACTCATAAATTACATTTATGACACATGAGGTTATTGACTGCTGTGCAAAGAGCACCGAGTAATGGTGCTAATATGCACTCTAGCCTGATTTCCTCAGTTCCCAACATGCTCTAATTCGGCACTACAAATCTTTAAATGGCAGTTATATTTTAATTAATGTGATTATGTGCTGCCATTAGCAAATCCTCCCCCAGCACATTTCTCCTGCCAAACCCATGGATGCCAGTAAACCATTAACATAAAAGGGCTGTTTGCTTATTAAATTTGTCTACATAAATAGGCAAGGGTTACAAGTGTTGATTTGCCATTGGAAAAAAAAAAAGGAAAGGAAAGAATGCCGGCATATTGTACACAAGCCATCAGTTGCAATTATCTGGTGTAATTAAGTCTAATTTATAAGCCTCCCCTCCCCTAAATAGGAAAATAACCATTTTTGTTAATTAACAAGAGCATTTGTAAAGCTCATTAAGTCCATCAATCACCATCCTTGTGGAAAGATAAGGGAATCCAGTCATTGTGGTGGGATGCTTTGGATAGGTGCATTTGCTCAATAATCAGTGCAGGGAGCCTAATGATTGAAATGGGAGATAGAAATGGATGTTATATTGCAGTAAAAAGAAGATCTACTGTTTTCATTTATCTTTACAGCAATGTAAGTGCTTTGTCATTATCTTGCACATAGAGTTTCATTATTCTGATACAGCATTCTGTTACATAGCCTCATCCTATCATCCCTGCAAGCCTGCAGGGTACAAGAGCACTTATCTTTCCTGATGACTGTTGAATCATTTAAAACAAGTTATTAGTGAAACAATTAAAATGGTATTGCTTCACAATCGTATTTATAGCTGGCAGGCATAATGAAACATTCTGAATAGCAGTTGGGGGTGGGGGGCTGTCTCTGAATAGGTAGGAAATGCTGTTAATCAGAGACAAGAGAAACCTCTAAAGAAAAACTAAATTGTAAGAGCACATTAATTGTATCAGCACATTCCATTTAATTGAGATGAAAGGGAAGGTAAAAATCATATTATCAATGTTTTATGAACATGAAGAAATGGGAAAATTACTATATCATTTGTCACATATCTTCAGTCAGAAATGAAAATTAAAAAGGCAGCATTTAACTTGAACGGGAATAGGCTAGTACATTACTCAAGCCAAATTCGACAGTAAAGCAAGTCTAATTTTTTTAAATAAAAAGATGTCATAATTATAAGTAGCTAAACATTTTACAAGAAATGTGAAAGTTTCCTAGGTGCCAATGAGTTAAATTGACCTCTGGTGGGTATGAACAAATATCCACATTTTGTGTTGTTTTCAATGAAAATCTGCAGTTATTTTAAGACATTCCAGGAATATTTCTGCTCCATCTCTTTATTTTATCCATTGTCTTCTCCTTTCATTAACCTCAAATGTGTTCCTTTATCGTTCTGCATCACATGTACAAAATATGTGAGTTTTATCCAAGATCATTTAATAAGCTTCTCACTCTCAATCTCTGTCTCTCTTCCTCTCCCTCTCCCTCTCCCTTTCTCCTCTCTCCCTCTCCCTCTCTTGCTCTTGTTCTCTGCCACCTACCCAAACGGCCTGGTTTTCAGAGGCATCCATAATTACTGGACAAACATTATTTTAATTATTCTGAATGTTGATATCAACAGATGGATTTATTACATGCCAATTGTTTCCTCTCCAGTACGTCTTGCTCCCCTTTTCCCATCTTGTCAATTTTAAATCAATTTTAAAATCAAACCACAATTATTATTTTATGTTTTAATGCTTTATTTTGTTTTTATGATTGTAAACTGCCTAGAGTCGCCTCTAGGTGACATGTGTGGCATATAAATTTAATAAATTTAATAAATACATAAATACATAATTAAACTCATTAATAACTCATATTCTATGATACATTTTTTTGTTTTTCTGGCTATCTGTAAAAATGTCACATGGATTTAGCCTATTTCTTTAAAATTCAACTTTTGTTTCCACAAAGTGTCATAATGAAAACCATAGCCTACATTTTTAAAAGTACAGACATATTACAGCTAAATGTTTTTCAAGACTTTCATTGTTATCTTGCTAAGTATTTAGCTGAGCTTTCCTGACCACTACTTCCTTAATTGCTTGAGGAGCACCTGGAGGCTCCAGCTGTTCCAGAATGCAGCCGTGCGGGTGGTTATGGGAGCGACGTGGCGCTCCCATGTGACCCCCCTCCTGCGCGAGCTGCACTGGCTCCCGGTGGTCTTCCGGGTGCGCTTCAAGGTTTTGGTTACCACCTTTAGAGCGCTCCATGGCATCGGACCGGGGTATCTACGAGACCGCCTTCTGCTACCAATAGCCTCTCACCGACCAGTACGCTCCCATAGAGAGGGGCTCCTCAGGGTGCCGTCGGCCAAATAGTGTCGACTGGCGGCCCCCAGGGGGAGAGCCTTCTCTGTGGGGGCACCTACCATCTGGAACGAGCTCCCCCCAGAGATATGGAAGATCCCGGACCTGCGCACGTTTCGCCGTGCTCTCAAAACTTTTCTATTTCAGCAAGCTGGCCTGGCCTAACTCCCTCTTTTAAATTTTTTAAATTTTTTAATTCGTGATTTTATAAATTGGGTGTTTTAATCTGTGTTTTCGGCCAAAATATTTAATAATTTTAAGGGATTTTTAATATTTGTATTATCTGTATTTTATCTTGGCTGTTCACTGCCCTGAGTCCTTCGGGAGTAGGGCGGTATAGAAATTTGATTAAATAAATAAATAAATAAATAAATAAAATAAACAAAAGCTACCCACCATTTCAATAGCTTCATTGTCAGTTCTAAAGCGAGTAGTTGAACTTGATGTGATTAGTATGGTTTTTGTTATATGTAATTGTAATGCCATGTTTTCACTATCCTCCTTGCCTTTGATATAGTACTATAGTTGGCAGATCATTTGCATTTTCAGCTATCAGAGTAGCATCATCAGGATAGTGTTTGTTATTGATGTTTCTTCCTCCAGTATTTATTTATTTACTTACAAGATTTGTATAACCACCTATCTTATGTAGCATAACTCTTGGTGGTTCACCACGATAGTAAAACAATAAAAATAGTAAAAACATTAAAGCCAGCAACATTTAAAACCCTATCCATCGTCTTCTAATCCATCTTTTTCAGTATCTATTTAGCATATAGTTTGAATAAATAAGGAGAGAACCTAGAGATTTGTCTCATTTTTTGTCAGTCTGAAAATAAACTGCTTTGCCATGTTCTGTTTAGATTGTGGGTTTCCATCCTGCATATAGGTTTCTCATGAACATCACAGAGATATGTTCTGGGACTCCCACTTTCCTAAAGATATTCTACAGCTTCATATGGTTGACATAATGAAAACTTTCCTATAATTAGTAAAGCACACATTAATTTCCCTTTAGTATTCTTTGGCTCTCTCAATTATCCAGCATACACCTCATGATCTTTGTCCTTTTCTAAAACCTGCTTTGTCCTTTTCTAAAACATCTGTCATTTCCCTTTCTATGTCAAGCTCTAATCTGTATTACATGATCGTAAACATTATTTTGCTAACATTTTCAATTACAGATTCTGTGTAATAGTTTATACATCCTATTAAATTTCTTGAACTTTACAACTTGGTAATAAGCAGAGTACTGATCTAGCTTCACTTTTTCTGGAACTAAAGTTCTTGTAAGTAGGAAGTATTTTCTAAAATATCTTGAATGTCGACATCTCTACTGTACAGTGTCTTGTATAATCCTTCCATTTTAGCTTCATCTCCTTTGAGTCAGTTACTGTCTGTCTACTGATGCCTGTTAGCATACCAACTCAAGATTGAAACCTCCTTCTGAATTCAGATATCTTTTGAAAGATGTTCCTTGTTTTTTCCGTCTTCCATGTTTTCCCAGATGCCGTAGTGCTGCTTCTTGTCTCATCTAATAGCTTTCTGAAATTCTTTGTTAAGTTGTTACTTGAGATCTTTGTCTTTCATGGCTTTGACTTTTCTTCTCGCCAATTTCCATGGCTTGTTCTGACATTCAGTTTGCTTTATTTGTTTCTTGATTTTGGTGTTATCTTTTCACATTCACCCTTAACAACTTCTTTAAGTTGTATTTCATAGTTCTCCTAGCTCCTTCTTTAAAGTTCAGGACTTTAAAGGGATTCCTAATGTTTCCTTGAAAATGGTGAGCATATGTTGAACATCTTATTGTAGAAACTGGTTGGCTTTTTATTTTCACTTTAACTTAATTTGAACTGCTCACATGAGCAATTCAAAATTGGCTTCATAGTCAATCTGTGGCCATGTCTTTGCTGTTACAATTGTGCTTCTCCACTTTCTACCTAATATTTCTATCAATAACATAGTCGATTTGGTTTTCTGTGTACGTGTATTCTGAATCATCCTATTTGACTCAGTTCTTACAAGTTCCTTGTTCATTGTGAAAATTCCACAGAAGAATAATCAGGGCACAGGCACACCCTTTGAAGTTTATATTCTGTCCTGACACATTCTACTACTCAAGGCTGTGCTGAAGTCAATAAAGAAAAAGTAAGTATAGTTTTTACAATGTCTCACTTCTCCATCATCTCTATTACATTAGCTATCTGATTTCATATTTCTCTGCCTTTTCTGAAGCCTATATTCTCATTGGCATTTTTCTGTCCTTGCAAGCTGCATTTATTATTTTATAAAAGATTGTAAGCAAGGTTGTGATTTAATGAAGATTTGAAGCAATGGTTCTATAATTCTCTTGCATTTCTCCTCTTGATATAAGCTGAAGAGAGTAAGGACACATCTCATTGCAAGAGTCTAGATACCAAAAGCATTATAGAAAAATGAGCTGTTCTGTCAATCTTCCCAGTGAGTAAAACAGAACTAAGGGAATAATCAAGAGCCAGAGTTTTGTTCTCCTAGGTGAGCTTTTAAAATGAGGAAGGAGAACTTTTGTCTTTGTTCCCATTGGAGTTTTATCCTTAAAGCTAGCTAAAAGGCGAGACAAGAAGTCCAAACCTATTATCCAGGTTGAAAGGAATCTTATATAATCCAGGAATTATATAGCAAACCAGGTACCAATGTGAATTAGGAATGTATTTGAGCCTTGAGTACTCTCCAAACTAAATGAGCAGTAGCTGAAATCAGTTTATCCAGAAATCATTAGCCGTTATTGAGTAATGGCCAAGTACATTCTTAGCCATGTCCTTTTTTGGTATTACACCATTTAATTATACCCTTATATCTTAAAAAATATACAACGTGACTATTTAATGGACCTCATTAAAACCACATTCCTAAAACATCTAATTTAACAAATTTTGTTTCCAGTTTGATAATTCTATTTTTTACTTCAATCTCTTTTCTATGTTCAAATTATGTATGTTCTTATAAAACAAATATGTCTTGTTTCAATACTGACACCATCAGTAGACCAGTAGACCAGATTTTCTAAATCTTTGTTTGACTATATCTTTATCTCCAGTGAAAGTTGAACATACTTTTCCAGTAACTAAAGGTTTTTTTTTCATTTGGCAGTCTTATAATCTGGAACCAAACTCATCTAAATGTTCCAGCCATTTTCTTGGCAATGAAACAGAAGCACATTTTCCTCTTCAAGAATTTCTTCCCCTAGGTGGATTGTCTTGCTTTATCTACCATCTATTATAAAGCCTTAACTACCATCTGTCTACTATGGGTCACTTTTAGTTTCCTATTTCCCTCTTTGACATTACCAGGATTGCATCTAGTATCAGAAGTTTCCACCTAACTGGTATTCCTCTCAGATCACTGAAGCTTCTAAACTCTCCCACAATTACAAGGTGATTATCCTCAGAAAGTTTGTGGAGAACTAGGTTGTGCTAAAATTATTTTATTTATTTATTTATTTATTTATTTATTTATTTATTTATTTATTTATTTATTTATTTATTTATTTATTTATTGAATTCGCACATGATGATTCAAGGCAGCTTACAGAATATAAAACCTCATATACAAACAATAAAAGAACTGATAAGCATCTTTGCTAGCTTATCCAGTGAGTCATGAAGCCCAGAAATACTAAGTATAACTGGAAAAATAATGGTTATGTTAGTTAATAATGCAATAATGGGGTATTGCACAGCCTTCATATAGGATAGGCATAAAGAACCAGTGAAGTCCAAATGTTAATATTCTTATGTGATAGCATTATAAGAGTAATTTTGAATTGGTTCGACAAAGTAGAGAGATGAAAATCTGTGTGTTTCTAGTCCAGCGTCAAAATCTCAGTAGTTATAAACAGATTAAAATAATGGAAGCAATTCCTACATTAGTTCCAGTGTTTCTAATGGATCAGTGGGTACACCGTATCTGTTAGCAGCATTGAGTTATGCATTGTTGACATAGGTTCAGTTTAAAAAGATGATTTTTGTGACAAATAACGTATTTTCTAAAAATATTTATAATTAAAATAAGTATGATTTCAGTAATACAGGGGCATGCTAGGTCTTCATTTTGTTTGTAATCATATAATTATAGAGATAAAAAAGATTGTAAAATGAATGAGATCATCAGGTCCAAGAGCTGTCCAATAAAATATTAACTAATAGCGCAGATAAAGATGCAGTCTCTTTTATACATCCAGGAAAATATGGAAAATCTTAGAAACAAAATATGCGCACTAAACAATTGCTAACATAAATGTTGAATCGTATATTTTACAATAAATGAAATTACTCTATGTTCTAAAGTGCTCCTTGGCATCATTTTCTAACATTGTAATCATATTTTTCTGCACTGATATATGAAGAATGGACTTTTTAAGGTAACTTCACATTATTCACAATTCCATGCGATTTATTCCATGCAATAGAAGTTTGTCTAAAATGGAATTGAATTATTTTGTTTACCACAATTATTTTGATTATTTTCATTGTTGTCTTTTAATGTCACTGCAGTCATTTAATTCAGCTCAGGAAAAAAAAAATCAAGTCTTGAACACCACTTGACAGTGTTAAAAAAAAGCTTCATTTAAGCTGAATTACCTTTTAAAGCCAAGCAATACAAGTAAACTTTCAAGCCTGATTCACACTGACACAGATCAGTCTTACTCTAATCTAACATCTCTGGTGAAGCTACTTGATGGGAATCTAAATCCATGTATACCACTGTTAGATGTTGTTTATCAGGGTGGACTGGCCGTGCAATAGCCATTCAAAGTGTGTTGGTTGATTGTTTTGTTTTCTGTTTGTTTTGTATCTAATTTGCTTATAGAGGATGGTCTCCCAATGCTGTCTAGCTACAGTGACCTTATTCTTTTATTTTATTTTTCTTTCAGCTATAAAGAACTTGGCAAGTCTGATGGGGAAAAAACACTCTAGAGTTTTGAATTTGGGTTGGCAAGACTATGAGCTACTGAGAACATTTGAGACCCAGGGCAAAGGGCCAATTAGGATTGCCAAGGCACTTTTTATGTCTCTGTAAATATCTGACTTTTAGTACAACACGAGTTCTTTGTTGGAATGTCTCTGCTGCTGCTGTTACACCTGCTCAAAAAATGTTCCCTTTTGCTCCTCTATCCGGCTGAACACTGGAATGCATGGAGTGTTTAGTTCTAACTTTTGCTTCAATTAGAAGTGCACAGTCCTTAACAAAGCTATTGCTAGCCTTCTGCCTGATTCAAACCTTTCTCTCTCATGACTCCCTGTCCACTGACAGGTAAGTCAGAAGATTAAAGAGAGTGAGCTTCTTGTCAATGTGAAGAGCCTTTCTTCAAAGCGCTTTCTTTCTGCACATTGGTCTGTTACATTGATGCCCTGGTAACCTCCTATTAAAAGAACATTTCTTAACCTTTGGTTGGGATAGTAAGGAAAACAGCACCCTGTGCTGTTTAATAGAAAGAGTCTGTTCAAAGAATTTTTGGAGACTTGCATTCATTGTATTAAGAGAAGACACATTTTTAATCCATGCTGTCTTCCAAGTCTATCTATATAGTGGATTGCTCATTTATCTTATGTACAGAATCCAGAACTATATGCTTATGAAAGCCAATAGCATATTCCTGACTTATCACTGCCAGATATCAATCCATATGCAAATGGTCAATAAATATTATCAGCTTTGAAACAAAAAATGTAACTATTCATATCCTGATAGCAATTGCTTCACTTTTCATTTTTGCCAGGTGGTGTTAATCTGTGATTTTAAAAACATGTCCACTTTGTTTAGATTTTTATTTTAACATGCACAAGAGAAAGATTTAAACAATCAAACAGCAAAGAGTAATATTTTAGAGCAAAATTGATTTTAAAAAATAATATAATCCATAAATATAATATTTTCAGAGGTATGGAATGTTTGACCTATTTTTCCTGTAAGGAATTATGTCTTTTTTAGAGTAATATTAGAATAGGTTTGTATACTAAAACACAATGCAAATAGATTGTATATTTAAAACTTGATATAAATATTTTTATTTATAAAACTATGCTAGTTACAATGTAGAGACAACAGAAAAAAATATCTCCTTGATTAGACTATATAGATATCTAAGCATACTTTTCAAATAGTAGCTAGCTAGGTGGTTCTGGTAAGCTTTACTGTAACTCATAAAAACAGTGACATACTCTAGTGTCTCATTTCAATATTAGATTTTCAGAGATATTTCCCCTAGATATGGAATTTGTGTTTTAACTAAATTGAATTAATGTTAGCTAAATGCTATAATAAAGAAGCAACAATGTCTTCTGTGCATATAGGCTGTAGGTGAACATAGTGCTAGCTAATTCATGGAGGAATAACATGTCAGGATTATAACCTTTAAAAGAAAAATCTACAAGTTTGTAAGCTCAATTGCAGTTTATCTTGTTAAAGATAGTCCATGTTAGTATTCAAAGACCCTTCTTACATTTGCTAGGATCTGTTGCCTTTATTAATTCAAATCTTACTTTCAGTATATGCATGTAGCCAAGATAATTATTAGAAGGAAAGATCAAAGCAAGCATATTATAGTCCTATTTCATCTTCTGCTGATGTGAGTGATCTGCCTCTTCTTTGATGTTGTATGCTTCTACAGTGAAAATACAGAGGATAAAAATACTATACCATATAATCTGGCGTTCATCCCATGAGAGCAGAATTCTAAATTGTGACACATGTCAAGAGGTTAAAAAAAAACTTAAAACGAGTCCAATGCTTTATAAAATGACACACTTTACATTTAAGCACCATCAAACATCATTTTCTATTAGTCTCTGGTAGAAATTCAAAGAAATCTTGCAAGTTTAAGTAAAAGAAAGTGATAGCAATATTTTATAAAATAGTAACCACATTCGTTAGTTGTTATACTGTGATTTAGCCAATTTGCACCATTTTTATTCAATATAAAAAATTAAACTTGTTCTTAGAAAACTGGACAATTCATACCATCCTTAGATTGCTTAGATCAGGTACAGCTGTGCAGAAATGAATTCTCTTTTAATTTGATTGGGAAAAGTAGCTTCTGAATTCTTTTCAAAGGAAAAGAAAAGTTCAGTATAAATATCAGATGGAGTTTAAAGATAATCTTTCATTATCCAGCCATCTGTCTAGAAGTCTGCAGCCTTCTTGACTGTCTACCAATGCTTCAGTTAAACTTCAAGGAAAAACATGATGAAGGAACTTCTATCATAATCATTTTTCAAACTGACAAGCAAGAACAGACCAGGAAGAGCATGTGGATAAGAGGTGAAAAACAGAAAAACAATATCAACTTAAGCACCCAGGTTTATATAAGTTATATCTTTATATCATTTAATTTTAAAAAAAGTTTTCTGCTAATTCTTTGTCAGTGAGATGATATGCAGATCTCTTGGAATATAACTCATGTTATCTGACTATAACATGACAAAGAAAAAGGCTAAATTTTGGACTTTAGTCTACATGTGTTCCCATTATGGTTTGAATGGGCCGCATATAGAAATAGTCTTTCCTAACCTGGGGCCTTTCAATTGAGAGACAGTGTCTTCATAATTTTCACCAGCATGGCTCAGCCACTGCCCATGCTGCATATAATTACATTACTTTAAAAACAAAACAAGTCCTACAAACCAACAGACATCTCAAGGGCAAAATAGCACTCCTTTTGTTTGCTTCTCCTTTGTATCAGTTATGGTTTCAAATCACAAAATGGAGGAGTGGGGGTAATTCAAGGGTAGGTTCTACTTACCTTTACTACCAGTTCGCAATGGGAGCATACACAGATTGTCAATTATGATGTCTGGCCGGGTGGGCGGACCCTCCCGCCGCTTTTACTAATGGTTCTAAAGAACCGGACAGAACCGGGAGCAACCCACCACTGGGATAATTGGTTGGGTTGGGAATCTGCCTATGAAAAAAGTATCTATACATGTGATTATACTTTCATGTGCATATCGGGGTGAAATCCAGCAGATTCTGACAGGTTCTGGAGAACCAGTAGCAGAAATTTTGAGCAGTTCAGAGAACCGGTAGCGAAATTTTGAGTAGTTCGGAGAACCGGCAAATACCACCTCTGGCTGGCCCCAGAGTGGGGAGGAAATGGAGATTTTGCAGTATCCTTCCCCTGCCATGCCCACCAAGCCACACCACACCCACCAAGCCACGCCCACAGAACCGGTAGTAAAAAAAAAAGCTGCAGCATGGATATGCACATGAAAGAATAATCACATGTATAGACCCCCCCCTTCTTAGGGGGATGCAACACAAGTGATTCAGTGTAAAGTGATGGGAAAAAAATATTGGGCTTTAATTTGTTCATCAAATGAAATAGGCAAGTTGCTGATGAATGATAGCTATAGAGATCCTAGGAGCTCTACAGTTCAAATATTGTAGAAACAGCTGTTCTGCTGCCAGAAATAAGACTGGGATACTAATCTCTAATTGCCCTTAAAACATGAAGAGCTTTTTTTTTTTTTAATTGTTTATTTGGTCTTCCCCCCCCACCCCCAGTGGAATCCAATTCCCAAGATGGTTGTGGGAATGAAACAGACAGAGAAAATGTGAGAACACCCAGCAGAGTGGAAGGACATTGAAGAAAGGGTAGATTAAACTTTTGATAGATGTTGGAATATTTTAGCAATATATAAATTATCAAATTTAAGCTTCTCTAAAAATGGATAGAAATTAAGACGTATGCCTGAAATTAGTTGATGAAAATCTATTCATTATTTGCATTATTAGTTCATGACTAAATGCATTCAAAGCATTTTTATTGTTCAAGCTGCTCAAAATTCAGTGAGATTTAGTCCTAGATAACTATGTCAAAGCTTTGCCTGAACAGGAAGTGGCTTTGATTAATTCAGTTGTAGATATCAATTGTAGATATAATTTTTTATCCAACAACAGTGGCCAAAGCGTTCCATTTATTTCTAAATAACAATACTGCAATTATTACAATTATTATCCCTGTTATTATCTGAATCAAAGCCATCCCTGATCCCTTTATTTCAGCAAGGCAGTGAGCTGAATGCATACATATACGTAAAACACACACACACACACACACACACACAATACCCATAAGAGCAAAAATATATATTACCTCCATTTTATGAATAAATGCCACAGAAACCTACATAAATGGCATATAAAGCTTTTATGAATCAGGCCTGGGGCTACAGGCCTAAGTGGTCCCCGCTGCTTTGCACACACAAACAGTTTCACAGCAATATTGAGAATTTCAATAATAAGCAAATGGCTATAAAATATTAGCCTGATTTCATTTTCATTTCCACTAGTCCAAAAACCCATTTTAAGGTGATGCCTAAAGTGTGTGTCAAATAATGGCTTGTGCCTTAGATAGGGAGGCTTTAGTGATAAGAAGGAGAGTACTGCTTTGCATAGGATTATTATTATTATTTAATTTCTGTCAAAATAAAGCTTCTGAGAGCAGGAGACTGTCAAGTTGCTGCTTAAAGTGACACCAAGGCCAGCTTGTTATCAATTAATGCAACTTACTTCCTCATCAATTCTGCCCCCTCCCCAGTGCTGATGGTTTTATGACCTAGGCCCAGGCGATCCCCTTAGGCGGTCCATCTGATAATTGACACATTTTCTAACTCGGGATAGTGATGCCCAAGTCACCGCTTTCAGCTTGTGACTCTGGCTTATTGGAGTCTGCAGCAGGCGCTCCTTTTATTCCTCATACATCAGAATACACTGACAGCTCTCCCAAGCAGGGACGGAGCAGATCTCTCCCCCAGGAAAATGTATGCAAACACCACCAGAAAATTGTCCTGGGTTGCCAGGCATCACAATGGTGACATCTTTATGATAAACATGGTATGCAGAAGAAGGCCTAATAAAAGAATAACAAATTATTACATCCAGAGGGCAATTTTACAAGATTAACTGGGGTAATAAATTATTGCCTGAGTCAGAATGCTGTGTTACCTTTTAAGGTATTTCACAGTGAAGAAATGAGCTGGCCTATAAAAAGAGAAAAGGGAGGGTGGGGGAGAGGAAACAACACCCAGAATGCAGAGCAGAAAATAGGAAACGGATTCTTACATTTTTATAAGGCTAGCCATAAGAGCAGTGTGTGGTATTTGGCTGTGTAAAAGCAGCTTTGCCGTAAAATAGCTTTATGCATACACCGCTCATGCCAACATAACTATTCTTGCCTTTTCTTCTTTTAATGCAGCTGCTGGACATTCGGTACTCAAGCAATCTACATAATGTCAACTTGAACAAAAGCCTGTAGCTAAAAACTATATTTGTGTATTAAAAATATACAAAGAAAATGCCAGGAGCCAAATATGTTTCATACTAATTTTTCAAATATTTAGATTCTCTTTTTTGCCCCTGGATGCTTTCAAGAAAACACAATAAACTGGCCTCATATTCCTTCCTATCCCCCATTCTTCTTTTTCTTGTTCTTTTTAACTGGTGATATTCTCCAGTTTTAAAATGGTCCTTTTCTATTTCTTCCTCTGTCTCTCTTGTGTGTGTGTGTGTGTATGTGTGTGTGTGTGCGCGCACACACATACAAACAAATACACACAAACACACGGAATGCTTTGACTGTTCATTTTTTAAATAGTATTTTTAGCTGTGTTTTTAAAATAGTCCTTTCTATTTTTCTGCCTTCAAAATGAACCTGAAACAAGAACGCAACGTCCTGAGGTATCTATGTGCTATTTTTACATAGCCATCAATGAAAAGTCATATTTGCATTTCAGTTGCAAACGAAGGAGACACATACAGGTTCCTCTCTCCTTGTGGTTATTCTAGTCACAAATCCAAGGTGTCTCATCCCCACTTCCCCCAAAAGGCAGACCTTGCTTTTGGAGTTCAAAGGCTTAGTTCTTTTGTAATTTATCATACATTCTCACATATTACTCTGACATTATACATTATGAGGATAGCAGCCTCCCTGCTCATATGCCGTAGTCACTTTCCTGAAGATTATATGGTCCTATTTTTCTAGTATTAGGTATAAACCAATACTTTTTTTTCCTTTTCAGTCGTGTCTGATTCTTGGAGACTGTCTACACAAATCCCTATAGTTTTCTTGGCAATGTTTTTCAGAAGCATTACCATTGTCTCCTTCTTAGGGCTGACAGAAAGTGACTGGTCCAAGGTCACCTACTGGCTTCATACTCAAAGCGGGACTAAAAATCACAGTTTCCTGGTTTCTAGCCCGATGCTTTACCACTTCACCAAATTGGTTGTGTAATATCAACCTATTCTTCTGGGTTTTACCCAAAAAACATCTTAACTTCTGTGACAATTCTTGCATTGCATGCTGAAGCAGGTGTGTAAAAGGGGTTTATGTAATCATTCTACATGCATAAGCATCACAATATAAAGTCATTCTTGTTTCTCACATGATTCACATCATGAAATTGCATGTATGTATATGAGGCCGTAAATGCTAAGTCTGCTAATGAAAGTGTTATAAAATGTTTAATTTATAAAAGCTAGCCAAGAGCCATATAGATATATGGATTGTAGACTGTAGACTGTAGGTTAGGTTACAGACAGGTTTTACTTGAAAATTATTTTATTAGACTATGAAGGCCCTATTGTCTGAATTTTTTTTCTGTTGAATTCCTTTTCAGCCAAAATAAGTCAGAACTCTAGCTGTCCAGTAGGAGAGGAACATTTCTAGATTGAAATCAAGTTTTCTTACTCTAGAAATTAATTATCAATATGATAGAATATGCGGCACACATGAAGTATTTTATGGAATCTATATGATTAAATTTGAAAAGTGTAGTAGTCATATAATTAATAATCATAGCAACTTCTAATTTGCTAAATTAGTTCAATGATCCATGTTTCTAGGAAATCCTATCACTCTTGCAATTGTATAGTACTACAAAGTCCATATGAAACAAGTGACATCTGAACTGAATCACTAACAATTGCATCTGCTTCAAAAATCATTTCTTCAAGAGCCCAAATAACTGGCCTGCTGGTGAAGTTTTGAACATGTTATCAACTGTTTGCAATATTAAACTTTGATGCAAGTTTCATGAAGAGCTATTCCACCTAAAGATAACCTTTTTAAAGAAACTGCTGAATGCAGAAACTCACAAACGTAATTTTAGCCACAGGTAAAAATAAGGAAGGAAAAAAAAAATTAAGTATCACAACTTTCAAGATCAGTATTAAAACACCTTTTTCAGACCTTTAGATGTTAGGCAGCTGTGATGACTGAAAAAAGACCTCCACTTTAGGAACATTGGACTAGCGCAAGTTTTGCTGAGTTCAGACAGTAGATTAAACTACTTTATGTGCTGATGCTTTAATGATTACTTATGCTTTTTACTGTTGCTAGAAGATTTTATCTTTGCCATGTATTACAGCGACTTTATTGTTGTTTTCTACTGTTTTTATTGATTTAATGTTTTATTGAATTTGTATTACGATTTGATAAATGTTATTATGAGGTTTTATATGCCTGATTCTGTTTTCAAGTTGTTTCATTATTCTTACTTCACCCCACACATTAAAATTGAAAGTCAAGATATTAATATTCCAGGCAACAAGAAAATATATTCAAAATACACCTAGGTTGTTCAGAGTCAGAATTTTATATAGCTTGTAGAAAGATCTATGAAGAACTGTTGTTTGTGTGTTAGAGTTTTTTAGAACTGAAATAAATAAGCTTATAAAGATTTATGAATAAAAACTCAGACCAGATTTTATTCTATTTGACATGAAGAGCACCCATCTTGAAACTCATTAGATACTTAATTGGCTAATACATAATTTACAGTACCATAGGCACATATGAATGGCTTATTTACATCAATATAAAAGATAAATCCAGATGTCTACATTTGTTTATGTGAAAGCTGATTAAAATAGATTAAAATTATAGTAAGATCTAGTTATACAATTTTTACATTATGTAATGTCTAGCCAGAGACATCATCAACCCTATCTTTCTGCAGAATCTTGATGCTACCGCTTCAGTTATTATTAGAAAAATCATGATTATTGTCTGATCCCTCATGTTAATTGATATTTTTCTATAATTAACAAAATATGCACATTCCTGAGCCCCCTTACATAATTTTTTCCCCAACTTTCAACTGATTTGGAAAGAATAACAAGAAATGCTAACAGAGTGTGGTCTATTGATACTGACATTGGCCTTAGGATGGATCTATATTTTTCTTTGTATAACAAAATATTTTATTTCTCTGTAGATGACTCTCTGTGTTTGTGTACACTGTGAAACACAGAATAGGCTGCCTATGTACCTGGCTGCTTGGTAATTATTACTAGTGAAGGACCAAAATAAAATTTGGTGAAGTACTTTCATAAAAAAAGAACTTGTTATCCATCAACCTATCTCAAACTTAGCAAATAGTAGATACGGGAACTTATAATTGACAAAATATTTATAATAAACACAGATTCTATATTTTACCTATTTTTAAAAATACAAGCAATGATATCCAACTTGAGAACCATGCTGGTCATGGGGTCCTATGTAAGGTATATGAGAAACAAGGAATTAGATACTATATAACTCTGGAAATTCTGAAAGAGTTATCTAAACCCTGTAAGCCACATGACAATCATGTCCTAAGATTCAGCTATACATTGGCTTCTGATTATTTTGATGAATTGTATATCATGGTAAACTGCTTTAAAAACTGAGATGTTTCTGATAATGTACATTTACTTTGATTATAGAGGGATTTTTAATCAATTGAACATTTCAGAACACGTTTCATTCTTTTTCTGCATCTATCCCCAAACCAAATATCTATAGAATGATAGGTTTACCACCAGTTTTTTTTACTTACTGGATAAGTAAAGGATATATAAGATGGACCAGAGGGATTCTCTAGTTAGTACAGTGTTCCCCAACCTTTCCATCTTTGCAGACCGAGGGATGGAAGAGGAATGGTTCAGCACAAGCAGTAAGTCAGCGTGCATGCACAGCTCCATTTGCGTGAGTGGGGCGCATGCGCATGTACCGCTCAAACAAATGGAGCTTTGCGCACACGTGCTCGCCTGCTGTTTGCACACAAGTGGGCATGTGCACGCTCGCCTGTTGCTTCTGCGGCCCATTGCTGAATAGCTCATGGCTCAGTAGTGGGCTATGGTCTGGGGGTTGGGGACCCATGGTCCGGGGGTTGGGGCTTTCAATATTTCGATATTATGTGATTCAAACCCTGAACAGAATGGGACCAGGTTTTGTTTCATTTATTTACTTATTTACAGTATTTGTAACCTATCTACATCAACAAGGAATATAGATAGGGTACAAGGTCAATAAACAAACAAATAAAAAACTCCTCAAAAGCAACTGATAACCTAAACTACATTAAGAGCCAAATACACACTGAAATAATACTGTTTTGGTTAATTTGCGAAATATCAGTAAGGTATGGGCAAAAGGAGCCCTGAGTATTTCTGCCATTTTATTACCTTTTACAATGGGTGGTAAAAATCTACCCCCCCTCTCTCACACACACACACACTCACTCACACACACATCATTATATGTACTTCTCTCACTACTCCACCCTTAAATATTTTATTCCGTTTGAGCTCAGTCTCTTGAGCATATTTTATGAACATTCTATGAACATATTTTATTTTGCTTTAGATTTATCTATTTATTTTTTTGTTTAGATTTTTACCAGTACTATGTTCTTAATCTCCAATTCTGATCTGTTTTGTGGATTCCATGTGGACTTACAGGTAGAAAACAAAGTTGATTCAGAAAGGCAGCTGTAAGGAATCCTGAGTAGCATTTTAGTAAATGGCTGGCTTTGCTTTAGATGTTTAGAATGCAGCAATGTAACTTGGCATTTTTAAATGTTTGTCCTGCTGTTATGCGACTTATACACCTATAGCTTTATCCCTTTAATAGTCAGGTTTTATTCTATTCTTTTAATAGCAACTGTATCCTGTTGTGAATTTTCTGGGAAAGAATCATTTCATTTTCATTGTGGCCACTGTTACTCTTATGTTATCATTTCTTTCATTAACAAGTCTGCAACCCTTATCCTCTTACAATAATTCTTTCTCTACATTTCCTTCATTTTGATTGGAATACATTTGGATTAATTAGAAACATGAAACCAGGGATGGATGATTGCAACTCTAGAACCTCACTTGAAATATTGTTACTGGCATTTCAGGAAGAGGTCAGGGAAATAAATGAGTGCTCATTAGCCTGAAGCCATGAATGATCTACCAACCATATAGAAAATTGGCAGCCCTTCTGCTTTTTGTCCTAAAGGAGTTGTGTATTAAACTAATTGTTAAATAAAGCAAGCAGGTTGACAGCCAAATAAGACAGCCCTTTGACACATGTAAAATAACAGGGCTTATGCGGATTTTTTTTAAATGTTACCCTTACATTCCTTTCTCTTATCCTGACATATGGAAATTTTACATGTTTTGTGAAATACCTCCATATCCCAGATAATATGGCCTTTTAAAAGGAATCCTAGAGCAACTTTGTTAAACGGGATAATGAAGGTCTCCGCTAAGTTGACGCAAAAGTCTAAAACGGAAATAAAGCCAAAGCCATATATCATATTTAAATATTCAGGTAGTTGAAAAAAAATTGTTATTATTTGAAAATAATAACAAAAACCAGACTATTTTTAATTTGTCAACAAAGAAATCACCGTACAGTTTGATTGGACTTGTTAAAAATATATAACAGGTCTATGTTCATGATTATTGAAAATGGTAAATGCTCTTAACATTTTCTGGATTTCTTTTGATAATTGACTATGCCTTGCTTCTCACTTTTTCTAGTTAAATTCACACCTGTGCCAAATGCCTGCATATATGTAAGGTAAATGGCTTAATTATGTATAATAAGTATTTCTCTTAGTAGCCAGCCTTCCAATCCTGATGCCGGCAGAATAGTTGTATTGCTACTTTAATAAATACTTGCCATTTTGTGCTGATATAAGCTATAAAATATAGTGATTTATTACATTGATAAAACAAAAATGCTGATGCCTCACTAAGTATCCTATGCTCAACTGGTATACTCCACAAATATTAGATTACATTTAATCGCTCAGCCTTTCTTCATGCTGATATGCACTTAATTTATTTGAACTGCCCAGGACAAACTGACTTTCAATATTTCAATGTTTTCAGTATGCCCTATTCAGGAATCTTGATAAAAAGCCCCCTCCCCTCAAAAAAAATAAAAACCCACCACCCATTTTACTTTTGGTATCTTTTTTTAAGGAGTGTCAAGTATCTTTTTTTTTAGCGTCAAGGAATTGAACAGCCTTACAAAGAAGACTCAAAGAAGAAATAGCAAACTATTTCCCAAAAATGTTGCCTAGAAAGTTGCATTAATTTGTCCATGTAATCACCAGGAGTCAGGAATGACTCAAAGACAAACGAACAAACAAAACGAAGAGGGGCAAAGCATTCAGTCAACCTGCAGCCTGGAAGAAAGTGATCATGTTTTCATATTTTTCTTTTGAAAGAAAGAAATGCTTCAATATTTTTCCTTTTCTCACCTCTTCCAGACAGATAGATTGCTATAGTAGTGCAGCTGTGTCATATGTTCTCCCATTACTTGCCCCAGCTTCTGCCAACCTAGCAGTTTGAAAGCATGTAAAAAATGCAAGTAGAAAAATAGGGACCACCTTTGGTGGGAAGATAACAGTGTTCCGTGCGCCTTTGGCATTTAGTCATGTTGGCCAAATGATCACGGACAGCGCTGGCTCTTCGGCTTTGAAACAGACATGAGCATCGCCCCCTAGACTCGGGAACGACTAGCACATATGTGCGAGGGGAATCTTTACCTTTACCTTAATGATAAAAGACGTTTCATGAAAACCCTCATATATTCCTCTACACCAGTCCACTGCTCTTCTTAGCGGCTGCAGCCTCACTAAAGGGTATCCAACTTTTGGCTCTCAACTAATTGATTCATTGGGTAAAGCATTGATCCATAGCTTAGTACTAAGAATACTATCATGGTTTAAGATGGTTAAAAATAAGAGCCTGTAGTACAGTGGACTAAAGCACTGTTATTAACATCTGCTGCTTGCAATTACTGCAAGTTCAAATCTCACCAGGCTCAAGGTTGACTCAGCCTTCCATCCTTTCAAAGGTAGGCGAAATGAGGACCCAGATTGTGGGGGCAATAAGCTGACTTTGTATAAAATAAACAAAAGTATGAAGGCTATTGCTTAACGCATTGTAAGCCGCCCTGAGTCTCCAGAGAAGACTCTGGCATATAAATTAAAATAAGTAAATAAGTAAATAAATAAATAAATAAATAAATAAATAAAGTTTAAATTACATGAAAAAGAAAAAAAAATAATCATGGGAAGATTTTGGAGGAAAGCAAATCTTGGAAAGGAATAGTTATTTATTTTGTCCCCCTCCCTTCCCCTCCAATGATGATGAGTTCAGAGATTAGGTGTAGGGTTTTTTTTCTTTTCCTTATGACAGTTTAAACTGAAAGAATACAGCACAACATTACTCCACTATATGCTGAGTTTTCCTGTACAATCCAGAGAATTGTCTCATGGCTGAAACCAGTATAGCCTTCCAAGAAAAGGGTTTCCTCCTCCTTTAGGGTCAGAACAAACAGCAGAGGAAATGCTTTATACACACTGGTACTATTAAGTAGTTTGCTTCTCGTTTTATCCAGCTCTTTCCTTGAGAGCACAATAGAGGCAATTAACCGGATTTCGATTAACTGCTTGAAAAATCACCACCTGCTTTCTTTTTTTTCTTTCACTTAGACCTTTTATTTCTGACCTAGATTTAGCAAGTGCGACAGGAAAACTAGGCTGGATTTGTCACACTGAAAATGAAGCTGTTGCAAATTAATAGCATAGAAAGCCAAGTACCTGTTGAAAACTGCTTCCAGTTGGGCAGCTGTTGCATACATTAAGGCTTAAGAAGAAGTTCACACACAGAAAGACTCAAAGATACCTCCATTCATAGGAGGATGCTCTCCCCCACAACACAATGGATAAGAAATAGTTCATTCACATGAAGCAGTCATTTTCCAGCATTTCCATCAGGTAGCATGAATTGACATAATGACTATTTATTGTTCTTATAACGTAATGCAAACTAAATAATCTGACTGCAATGAAGATAGACTATTATGACCAGATTCCTAGAGTCTGGTACTTTACTTTTAGTGGGACTGATGCATAACTGCCATAACTGGAAAACTTTCCAGATTCTGAGACATTTATAATTCGAAAATGTTGTCTTTTACATTGTCTATTATTTGGCTTTGTTTGGAAAAAAAAGATCTACATTTCAGAAGCTTATGTAGGTCAGCTAACTATATTTTGCATCACATTGTATTTCTGCATATCCACTTGACTGCATCAGAATGACCATTATTGTCTCATCTTCAGTACCTACATTCCATTGAAATATTCTTTTATCAATTAAATGTGTGTGTGTGTGTTTGTGTACCTGTGTATGTGTGTGAAATATTAATAATTGTAGCAGTACTAGATATATCAACATCTAACCACCAAACTCATTATTGAAAATCCACCAACGTCGAACTGTTTGTTTTCTCTTCAATTCCAGTAAGACGAGTTCCTCGCTGTCATATCTTTCAACAGTAGAATTTATTGTCTTTTCAGAAAGTCAAACTGTAGGGGATCTGAATCTGACTATGAATATTGACATCTGTTACAACCCATGAGTATCTCAAGTGTGTAATGACATCATATTACAATGACATGGAAAATCATCTTATTAGAATGATGGCATCATAATATTATAAGAATAAGAATAAGAATAATTTTATTTCTATACCGCCCTTCTCCTGAAGGACTCAGGGCGGTGTACAGCCTATTAAAAACACAAGACAACATCAATTAAAATAATTTAAAATTAAATTTGGCTCAATTTAAAACCCCAGAAATTTAAAACCCAATTTAAAATTGTTATGTTGATAGACCAGGCGGAACAACAGGGTCTTGAGTGCACAACAAAACACCCGGAGGTCGGAGATCTTACGTATTTCTGGGGGCAGTTTGTTCCACAGGGCTGGGGCTCCCACAGAGAAGGCCCTCCCCCTGGGTGTCGCCAGCTGACATAACTTGGCCGATGGCACCCTAAGGAGACCCTCTCTGTGGGAGCGAAATGGCCGGTGGGAGGCTATTGGTGGCAGAAGTCGGTCTCGAAGGTACCCGGGTCCTGTGCCATGGACCGCTTTAAAGGTGGTGACCAACACCTTGAATCGCACCCGGAAGACCACTGGGAGCCAGTGCAGCTCGTGCAGGAGGGGTGTCACGTGGGCACAACGGGTTGCGCCCATAACCACCCGCGCGGCCGTATACTGGACCAGTTGGAGCCTCCGAGTGCTTTTCAAGGGGAGTCCCATGTAGAGAGCATTACAATAGTCCAGCCGGGAGGTGACAAGGGTGTGACTGACCGTGCGCAAGGCGTCCCAGTCCAGAAAGGGCTGCAACTGGCGGATCAGGCGAACCTGATAAAAGGCCCCCCTGGCCACGGCTGTCATATGCTCTTCTAAAGACAGCCGTGCATCCAGGAAGACACCCAGATTGCGAGCCCTCTCCGTGGGGGGCAAGGATTCACCCCCAATAGTCAGCGATGGCACCTGCTGACTATATCGGGACGCCGGAAGCCACAGCCACTCAGTCTTGGAGGGGTTGAGTCTGAGCCTGTTCCTCCCCATCCAGACCCACACAGCCTCCAAGCAGCGAGACATCACATCAAGGGCATTGTTGGGGTGGTCTGGGGTGGAGATGTACAACTGACTATCATCAGCGTACAGATGACACTTCACCCCAAAACCACGGATGATTCACATAAATGTTGAACAGAAGGGGCGAGAGGACCGACCCTTGTGGCACTCCCCATGTGAGACGCCTCGAGGTTGACCTCTGTCCCCCTGCCAACACAAACTGCGAATGGTCGGAGAGGAAGGAGGAGAACCACCGCAAAATGGTTCCCCTATTCCTAACCCCCTCAACCGCTGCAGCATGATACCATGGTTGATGGTATCAAAAGCCACTGAGAGATCTAATAGGACTAGGACAGAGGAGCAACCCCTGTCCCGAGCCCTCCAGAAATCATCCACCAATGCGACCAATGCCATTTCTGTGCTGTACCCCTGCCTGAAGCCCGATTGGCATGGGTCCAGATAGATAGCTTCATCCAGGTGCCCGGACAGTTGTCGTGCTACCACACTCTCAACAACCTTCGCCACAAAACGAAGGTTGGAGACCGGACGGTACTTGACTAATTCAGCCGGGTCCAGGGAAGGCTTCTTGAAGAGGGGCCTCACTACCGCCTCTTTCAAGGCGGCAGGAAAGGCACCCTCACTCAGAGAAGCAGTTATAATCCCCTGGAGCCAGCCTCGTGTAACCTCCCGGGAGGCCAGTACCAACCAGGAGGGACACGGGTCCAATAAACATGTGGCGGCACTAATCTTACCCAGAACCCTGTCCACATCCTTGGGAGCCACAGGATCAAACTCCTCCCAGATAATATTCTCAAGACCTACCCTCGTCTCCTCCCCTGGACTCATCCAAGCGGAGTCCAAGCCATCCCGAATCCGAGCGACTTTATCATGCAGGAATTGCACAAAATCCTCAGCACGACCCTGCAAGGGATCTTCCCGCACTCCCCCCCCCGAAGAAGGGAGTAGGTCACCCTAAACAGGGTGGCTGGGCGGTTCTCTGCAGATGCGATAAGAGCGTAAAAATGGTTAGATTTCGCCACTTTTATCGCCACTAGGTAGGTCTTGATATAAGACCTCACCTGTGTCTGGTCGGAATCGGATTGACTAGTTCTCCAAATGCTCTTTTCTGTCTTTTCCGACGCTTCATCTCTCTCAGCTCCTCAGAGAACCAAGGAGCCAGTTGAGATCGGCATCGGGTCAGAGGCCGCAAAGGCACGACGTGGTCCAAAGCTCCGGTGGCCACACTCTCCCAGGCGGCCACCAGCTCTTCAATCGAGTCGTGTGCCAGAGTCTCAGGAAAAGGCCCAAGCTCCGTCAGGAACCTTACGGGGTCCATCAGGCACCTGGGACGGAACCATTTGGTCGGTTCCATCTCCCTGCGGCGGGGGAAAGTGGTAGGAAAGTCTAAGTGAAGGAGCGAATGATCTGTCCATGACAAGGGTTTGATGTCTAGGTCCCCTCTACCAAGATCATTCAACCACTGACCAGAGACAAAAATCAGGTCCAGAGTGTGTCCCCCAATGTGAGTTGGGCTAACTAACTGGGTCAGGTCCATGGCCGTCATGGAAGCCATGAACTCCCAAGCCAGCATGTGCGCACCCCCAGAACATGATATGGCCCCCTGCGCCCGTCATACCTGCCCCTCCCACTCATTGTTTCAATTACACAGCCCTTCCTATCGTCCCCCTGCTCCCTGGTTAAATTTCCTTTCACGACCCCTCTGTTGCAGCCAATCGACCCATCACCCCACTCAGTTGCTATCTGAACCCCCCCCCCAGGTCCACTTTTACAACCCTCTTCCTTCCTCCCGGGTCCCCTTAAAATTTTGATTAAAAATTTAGCTAAAAAACCCCTCAACCCCCTTCTCGCACCATGCCACCTCTTGGGGTTCCAAAGCCCGTCATTAAGGTAGGCCCTTGATAGAGTGGAGGGCCAAACCTGCGAGAGGGGGGAGTCTCACAGTGCACATAGCTCCACCGCCGAGTACATCGAGTAAGATCAGAATGGGACGGCAGTTTGGTAGGGTCCAACAAAGTCCTAGGACAGAAGGTCTTTATATAAGCAGCAACTCAGGATCGCCTGCTCTCTCACAGCAGTGGAAGGAGTTGGTTTATACAGTCACAGTCAGCGGGAGAAAAGTTTTTCCCGGCCACCCTCTCACAGTGGCTGGCCAGATGTCCAAAGACAAGGAATTTGATGGTACCATCCCTTCTGGTAAAAGATGGTTCAAACAGCCAACTTCCCTCAGGGTCCACAAAATACTGTCCAAGTCCCCATCTGCCGGGAGTTTCGATGGAAATGATTCAATTAGATTTTATATGATTTGATTTGAAGCGGGGTACAAATAAAGCTGCCCAGTAGTTGCCCAATAATTCCGTAGGAGGATAGATGTATAAACAAAGGAGAGGACAGGGTGGGGGGGGAGGAAGGCTGACTCCCAGGCCGATAACAGGGCCAGAAAGAGGGGGAGTGGGGGAGGAGAGGCCACCCATGGAGGCCCCATCCCAGAGCCATTCACTGGACTCTCCAACCCCCGATCTTTCCATCCCCTCTCATCGTTTCAGCCATATCATGCCTCCGTTGAAATATAGTAAAATCACTGGGTTATTATCTTAGCTATTAATTATGAAAGTTTAAGTAACTAAAGGACTAAGACATTCATCAAAGTGAAAATTATAGCTATTTACAAAGGTTCATAATAAACAACCAGTAAAGTTTGTGTGTATATACAACACAATGTCCTGATCTTGTGCATATGTAAATATATAGGGTAATTAATTAACAAAAATATTAAGAACAAGTATTAAGAATCTTTCTAAGAGTTTCTTAAAGTTTCTGAACTGTCAAACACACAAAACGAGTATTCTTTCTTTTCCTAGTGTTGCTTACCTAATTTTAGGCTTTGTAATGCTAATTCCCTCCTTAGTTAGCCTTTTCTTTTTTGCTTTCAAGAAACAAAAAGGGGCAAAAGAAGGATATGATTATGCTTTAATAGAGTACAGAGGGTGGCCTTGATGAACAAAAGGAAGATCCATTACCCAGGAAATCATCAGATAAATGTAGTTTGGAGTCCATATCAAGAAAGAGATTTGCAAAAATGCCTCACCTGTCCTTCATTTATCAGAAATATAAAAAAGAGGGAGGGGGAAGCAGATTCAATTTTGTAAGATTCTGTTACTGTAGCTTTTCTGATAAAAGTAGCATTAGGTCCTTTTTTGTCTCGTCTGTCTTATACTTACCTCCTAACATAGCATTTTCCCCTGCAATGGACTCACAAGGAATTCGAAGAAGTGTGATTGGTGAGAAGCTGCATAGAAAATTTTGTGGTACTGTGAAAGAATGAGCCTAGTTTCCCAAGAAATGTATCATATTTAATTCACAGTACTCTTGCAATTTTAATGTAATTAAGTTCTTTCAATTGATAATCCATTTACAATTGAGAATAGTCCCATTCAATAGTGCTTTCTGTTATCAAATAAAAATGTTGTGGTAGGCAAGAACATGGTCTAATGTGAACAAGTTTTTGCAGCAAACATCAGTAACAAGTAAGATACTTAATTGGCAGCATCACCACTACCTGAAGTTACTCATAACTCATTGATCTTATTCATCTTATCAATTAACAAAGAATCCATTCAAAGGTTCTAAAAGTTACAGTTGTTGTTCATATTGTTCATCCTCTTTCTTTATGTAGTTATTTTAAATTTTGTTGAATAAGAAACATAAAGAATTTTTTATTGAAGGTGAGGAATAAAATGAAAATAAATAAATAAAATAATAAAGCCTGAACTAATAATCATTTAAGAAAGATATCTATTTACAAAGATTCTAAATTTAAAATGGACATTTAGCATATGCACACTTTTTTTACATCATTTCTGAAATTAAGGAATGCCAAAATGTTGCCAGGCAAAAGTAGGAACCTGTTTGGCAAATATTAATAATATGCATACAAAATAATATACATACATAGGATGTGTGTGTGTGTGTGTGTGTGTGTGTGTGTGTGTGTATAGCTCAAAAAAATAAAGGGAACACAAGCAGAAGACATCCGAGATCTGAATGAATGAAATAGCCTTATTAAATACTTTGTTCTGTACATACAGTAGTTTATAGACTGCTCAAACAACTAAAGGGAACTCAAAACTACTGTATGTAATGAACAAAGTATTTAATAAGGATATTTCATTCATTCAGATCTCGGATGTCTTCTGCTTGTGTTCCCTTTATTTTTTTGAGCAGTGTATATGATCCACTGGAACGGCTTGAACAATTTCAACCAAATTTAGTACACAGATGACTTACTCTCTGGAAACAAATACTGTGGGGGTAAGACATTCCTGGGGTGTGTGTGTCTGTCTGTGTGTATGTGTGTCTGTGTGTGTTCCAGCATAACTGGAACACCTCAGCCAATTTTAACCAAACTTGGATTACAGATGACTTACTCTCTGGAAAAAAATACTGTGAGGGTAAGACCCCTTGGTGTGTGTGTGTGTGTGTGTGTGTGTGCTGTCTGTCTGTCTGTCTCTCTCTCTCTCTCTGTGTCTGTGTGTTCTAGCATAACTCTGGAAAGCCTCAAGCAATTTTAACCAAACTTGCTACACAGATGACTTACTCTCTAGAAAAAAATACTGTGGGGGTAAGACACCCCTAACACCCCCTCGGTGTGTGTGTGTGTGTGTGTGTGTCTGTGTGTGTGTGTTCTAGCATAACTCTGGAAAGCCTCAAACAATTTTAACCAAACTTGCTACACAGATTACTTACTCTCTAGAAAAAATACTGTGGGAGTAAGACACCCCTCGGGATGTGTGTGTGTGTATGTATATGTCTCTCTATGTGTGAATGTGTGTATGTGTGTTCTAGCATAACTCTGGAAAGCCTCGAGCAATTTAACCAAACTTGGTACACAGATGACTTACTCTCCGGAAAAAAATACTGTGGGGGTAAGACACCCCTAACACCCCTCAGTGTGTCTAAGTGTTCAACCATAACTCTGGAACACCTCAAGCAATTTTAACCAAACTTGCTACACTTGCTGGAAAAAAATACTGTGGGGATGACACCCCTAACACTGCTTGGGGTGTGTGTGTCTGTCTGTCCCTGTGTGTGTATGTTCCAGCATAACTCTGGAATGCCTGGGCTACTGAAATAAAAAGGAATGAATTATATCTATAGTGTCAAATCACAGTACTTTTGACAGTGATAGTGTGCCTTTTGGATTCATATTCTGATAAGATACAGCCTGTTGTGCCTTAAAATGGCGTCTAATGTACATCACAATGGAGTTGCCATGGTAACGGCTTCACAGTACTCCACAAGGGGCTCCCTCTGGTAAGGGGGATTGGTTCTTAAACAAACAAACAAACAAACAAACAAACAAACAAACAAACAGTAAACCCCCTAGGCCCTCAGCTTCAAACAAAGAAGGCAAGTTGTCGGGGGAGGTGCCTGCTAATGCAGATGATTACCTCAAAGGCTGTTTCCTGTAGAATTTTTCCCAGGCTGTTGGCCAGGGCTATTAGGTCTCTAATTCTCACCACAGTGAGTGATGGCTTTTCCTGTCTAATACAGGATTGGAATAAATAAATCCCAGGCAACGCTGGGTTATCAGCTAGTTAAAGATAAAATGAGAAGCAAAAGAAAAAAAAAGATGGAAAGAAATGTTTGTTTTTGCTGAGGTACTATTAAAAATAGGGAACCAAACTGAGTGACAAAATACTCTCTGAAAATTGACATTCTGAAATCTCACTTGCCAAAAACAAATGGCAAGGCATTTATGTAACAGAAGTGTGTCAATCATAACATCTTTTCTGATGCACGGATGAAAATTCAAAGTGGACATTCTAAGGAATTTCTTGACTATATAGGTTGTCAGTCAATGAAACATAACATAGTGAGTTCTCTTTTTGTTAGATGCTTTTAAGCATCTAAGTCCTCAGATGGATTGCTCATTAGGTTTTGAAATCAGAGATGAAAAGAGATACTCAAAATTATGTGGCCCAATACCCTGCTAATGCAAAGAAAACTAATGCAGGATGCTGACCTAGCATTCCGGTGGAAGATTGTCCAGCCTCGTTAATGAATCTAAATTCTTTTTTCCTGGGCTGAGGGTTGTACTTGATCCTTGTTGAATGAAATGTTTTTGAGAGGTGGCCATAGCACCTGGGAGCTCTCAGAATCTACTGTTACTAGCAGTCTGATCCAGGATGGGTGAATACATAAGTTACTCAGTATCTCCATTTCCAGAATATATTATCATTTCAACTCATTTTGCATTATTTTTATGAATTTTGCTCTTCCCTCATGAAAAAAAAACCCTGAGTAAAACTTCATAAGGTCATGTTTTAAAATGTAGGCAGATTTTTCTCATGGATTTCAGACATATAGTTTCAGAAAGTACAAATTCTATATATATATATATATATATATATTTCTTCAATTATCTTTATTTTTCCCCTTTCAATGCTCCATCAAATTGGGTGGCTAGATCTATTGGCTATTATTTGATTTAATTATAATAGCAATTGCATAGTAATATTCTATATCATTGCATAAGAATGAAATATACAGTTTAGCAAACTATCTCAAAACACATGATTAAGGGATAAGAATAAGGGCTTCTTTTAGCATTTTAATTTACTGATTATCTATTTACACCAGTCTACATTTCACTTAAAACAGTCTAAGAATATGGGACTATTGAAAAGAAACACATATTTCCGTTCCCTGATGCCTAGAACAGCATTCCCCAGTGGCGGTGGCAGTGGAAAACGCCTTCTCCTCCCCCTGCCATAATATTTGCTCTGTAAGACGCACAGACATTTCCACCCACTTTGCAGGAGGAGGGAAGTGCATCTTATAGTGTGAAAAATACGATATATAGAAATGCACATAAAATGAGACCGAGGGAGGCCACTGTTCCTCAGACGGCCGGCTGTGAATCCCTTTTTGTGAAATGGGGTCATGGGGTTCAGATGGGTTTGCTGATCACGTACCTGGCTCCCTGCCACGTGGCAACAGCCCTGCCCGAGCTACTCAACGTCATCGCCACGGTGGCGGTTGATACCCCTAAGCTTATGGTTATGGGGGATTTCAACCTGCCGTCCGTGGGTGAGACGTCAGAGATGGCTCGGGAGTTCATGGCTTCCATGACAGCTATGGACCTGACCCAGTTAATTCATGGCCCTACCCACACAGGGGGAAACACGCTGGATCTGGTTTTTGTCTCTGGACAGTGGTTGAGGGATCTTGATATAGGGGATATAGTTACTGAACCCTTGTCATGGTCAGATCACTCTCTCCTTCGTCTCGACTTTCGAACCGCTGCACCCCGCCGCAGGGAGGCGGAGCCGGTCAGATGGTTCCGCCCCAGGCGCCTGATGGAACCTGACAGATTCCAGACGGAGCTTGGGCCATTTCCTGAGGTTCTGGCACACGCCTCGACTGGAGACCTGGTGGCCGCCTGGGATAGGGCGGCTGCTGGTGCTCTGGATCGGGTCGTGCCTTCGCGGCCTCTGACCCGGCGCCGATCTCAATTGGCTCCTTGGTTTACCGAGGAGCTGAAGGAGTTGAAGCGCCGGAAAAGACGCCTAGAGAGTAGTTGGAGGGCCAGTCTTCTTGAATCTGACCGGACACTAGTAAGATCCCACATTAGGAATTACTTAGTGGCGATAAAAGCAGCAAAATGTAGTTATTTTGCTGCTCTTATTGCGTCATCAGATAATCGCCCGGCCGCCCTCTTTAGGGTGACCCGCTCCCTGCTCCACCAGGAAGCGCGGGAGGACCCCTTGGAGGGTAGAGCCGAGGATTTTGTTCAGTATCTGTATGACAAAATCACTCAGATTCGGGAAGATTTGGACTCCGACTGGGTAGTCTCAGGGGGAGAGACAGGGGCAGGTCTTGAGAATGTTATCTGGGATGAGTTTGATCCTGTGACCCCTGAGGACGTGGACAGGATTCTGGGTAGACTGAACGCGACCACTTGTTTATTGGACCCGTGTCCTTCCTGGTTAGTACTGGCTTCCCGGGAAGTGACACGAGGCTGGCTCCAGGGGATTATAAACGCTTCGCTGAGTGAGGGTGACTTTCCCGCCGCCTTGAAAGAGGCGGTGGTGAGGCCTCTCCTCAAGAAGCCTTCCCTGGACCCGGCAATGTTGGTAAATTATCGTCCGGTCTCCAATCTTCGCTTTGTTGCGAAGGTTGTTGAGAGTGTGGTCGCGCAACAGCTCCCCCAGCACCTGGATGAAACGACGTATCTGGATCCGTTCCAGTCGGGCTTCAGGCCCGGGTACAGCACGGAAACGGCATTGGTCGCGTTGGTTGATGATCTCTGGAGGGCTCGGGACAGGGGGTGCTCCTCTGTCCTGGTCCTGTTAGATCTCTCAGCGGCTTTTGATACCATCGACCATGGTATCATGCTGCACCGGTTGGAAGAGTTGGGGGTGGGAGGCACTGTGTTGCGGTGGTTCTCCTCCTTTCTCTCTGACCGGTCGCAGTCTGTGTTGACAGGGGGACAGAGGTCGACCCCGAGGCCCCTCATATGTGGGGTGCCGCAAGGGTCGGTCCTCTCGCCTCTCCTGTTCAACATTTATGTGAAGCCACTGGGCGAGATCATCCGTGGTTTCGGGGTGGAGTACCATCAGTACGCTGACGACACCCAGCTGTACATCTCCACCCCGGATCACCCCAACGATGCCCTTGAAGTGATGTCCCGGTGCCTGGAGGCCGTACGGATCTGGATGGGGAGGAACAGGCTCAGGCTCAACCCATCCAAGACTGAGTGGCTGTGGTTTCCGACGTCCCGATATAGTCAGTTGACGCCATCACTGACTATTGGGGGTGAATCATTGGCCCCCACGGAGAGGGCTCGCAACTTGGGCGTCCTCCTGGACTCACGGCTGTCTTTAGAAGAGCACTTGACGGCCGTGACCGGGAGGATTTTTCATCAGGTTCGCCTGATTCGCCAGTTGCGTCCCTTTCTGGATCGGGACTCTTTACGCACGGTCACTCATGCCCTTGTCACCTCCCGCCTGGACTATTGCAACGCTCTCTACATGGGGCTCCCCTTGAGAAGCACCCGGAGGCTCCAACTGGCGCAGAGTGCGGCCGCGCGGGTGGTAATGGGAGCGACATGGCGTTCCCATGTAACACCTCTCCTGCGCGAGCTGCACTGGCTCCTGGTGGTCTTCCGGGTGCGCTTCAAGGTTTTGGTTACCACCTTTAAAGCGCTCCATGGCTTAGGACCCGGGTACTTGCGGGACCGCCTACTACCACCAATAGCCTCCCACCGGCCGGTACGCTCCCATAGAGAGGGGCTCCTCCGGGTGCCGTCAGCCAAACAATGCCGACTGGCGGCCCCCAGGGGGAGAGCCTTCTCTGTGGGGGCACCTACTATCTGGAACGAGCTCCCCCCAGAGATACGGAGGATCCCGGATCTGCGCACCTTCCGCCGCGCCTTAAAGACCTTACTATTTCACCAGGCCGGCCTGGCCTAATTTTCCCCCTCTTTTATAAAAGATTTTTAAAATTTTAAATATTTTTTAGTATTTATATATTCAATTTTAAATTGGTTTTAAAAGTTTGGGGTTTTAAATTTGTCGGGGCCAAAATTATTTAATTTGATTTTATTCTATTTTTTAAATTTTGTATTGTATGTGTTTTTATTGTTTGGCTGTGCACCGCCCTGAGTCCTTCGGGAGTAGGGCGGTATAGAAATCTAATAAATAATAATAATAATAATAATAAAAATGTGGTCAATTTTTTGTCTTTCTCTATAGGGAAATAATGTTGGGCCAAAATACTATCATTTCCATATAACCAGCTTCTGAACCCCGCAGAATCCAAATCAGCCACACAGCCAACCAGAGACAGCCCCAATTTTGAACCACCTAATGCCATCTCACCCTCCACTCACACACATCAGCAGTTCACCTCCAAATGACTTGCCCTGAGGTAATCTCCTTATCACAAGACCCATCACAAGACTCACAGATGACTCATCACAAGACTTGCGTCCTCCATTGACACATCCATAGCTAAGCTCTTATAAACAGAACACTGACACTGGCACCTCCTAAACTCCACTGAAGATGTTACCTAGCCTGATAATGAAACATTCAGAAACCAACCCACAAGCTCAAAGAATTAACCTTTATCCTCATCTCCATAAGTTTCATTAATGCACTATAGAAGCTATGCCATTATTGGCTTTGCATCTCCCTCTCATAGCTCCCTTCCCTGGGTTTGAAATCATTAGGCGTATGTACATGGAATGAACTTCTATTATTGGACAACTTTGAATGAAGAATAGATTTTTCTTATGTTATTCTCAATATTTTAAGATCAGCAACAGTAAAATGAACTACAAGATGGCTTCTGACTGCTGCTGAGGGACTTGGGGATGGAAATGATGGCATTACAAATGGACCCTTAGAGACTTCTGGTTTTAGATTTAGTTCAACATGCTCATTCATCCAGGATTCTGGAATAAGGGGAAAAATAATAGCACAGGGGTTTAGTGCACCCTGTAATTAACACAGCTGCCTGCAATTTCTGCTGGTTCGAATCTCTCCAAGGCTCAAGGTTGACTCAGCCTTCCATCCTTTCTAAGGTAGGTGAAATGAGGACCCAGTTTGTGGGGGCAATAAGCTGACTTTGTATAAACATACAAAAGAATGAAGGCTATTGCTTAACGCATTGTAAGCCGCCCTGAGTCTCCGGAGAAGGGCGGCATATAAATCAAATTAAAAAAATAAAAAAATAAAAAAATGAAGAGTTGAATAAATGCTTTCCTGTCTTTAGAATCCCAATGATAATAAGTACTTATAAGGATTATTCAGTGGATTTTAAGCTAAATAAAACCATTTAAATTAGTTTAAGTCAGTGTTTTGTAATAGTGAAGTGTAAATACCAATACAACAATCAAAGACACTGTTTGGACTATAGCAAGAACTGTCTACATATATTTTGACTTTTGAAAGCATATTGACTCTATTAGTTAGCCAATAAAATCTACCCTGATGTCTCTGTGTAACATATTTTCAATAAGAGATGCAAGAGATTTTGAAATCCCAACATGTGGTTTCTGAGGTCAGAAGCTCTAGTTTCATGAACTGACAAGAGGAATAGGGTTCAAGAATGTTGGGGTTTTGGGGGGAAGGGAGAGACATTTCTTGCAGCTACCCAATGCTTTTTCTTAAAATTTAAGGAACCTCCTCAAACATCCTGTTGGGATTCCTCCATTTACTTTCTCTTAGCAAGGTTCTGGATAAAGTATGACTGAAAAAAATCTTCTCTCTCACTTATTCCTCCACTGCCCACTTTTGCCATTTAACCATTTTATGAAATTATGCTCTAGAAGTGGGTGGTTACTTTCCTGGCCCCTACACCAAAGCTTCTTCCCAGATTTGAATCAAGCTAAGTTTTTTTTAAAAAGACATTGTGCCTTAAGGCAAGTGATAGTCTGTTATATTCTTGTCTCTGAAGAATTCCTGGCCCAAATGGTCTTTGGATCCTAAACTTCTTTCAGGCTTAGCAAATGGTCTCTTTTCACACGCTTAATTTATGTAACAATTGGCACACAATTAAAGGACAAAAGGTGTTCAGCCTAGGTTTTCTTGCTTTCAGTGCAAACTGTCAACTTCACAGAAGCATTTTGGAAAGAAAAATACGTTGTGAACATGATTATGAAAACCAAGTTCTGATGCTCACTGCTTATCTCCATCCTAGTACAAAATTTATACTCTTTATGTGTTTGCTACCACCTGACACCAAAGACCAGTGCCATAATACCCCCAACCCCTTTCTTTGGTCAAAACTTGTCTTCAGCCTATGGCTCAGAAAATTCAAAATATCTCTGGTTGTGTTGTGTTTTTCTTCCTTCCTTTGAAAGTATTTCCTATAAAGATTTTGAGGTGCATACACTCATAAGACAGTGGCAGCTCTAACAGCGTCAAAGATAATACAATAACTTCTGTACATTTGCTATAACATCCTTAAGCAATTTGCTGTAAGCTTTCTTTCTTTCTTTCTTTCTTTCTTTCTTTCTTTCTTTCTTTCTTTCTTTCTTTCTTTCTTTCTTTCTTTCTTTCTTTCTTTCCACCTAATTAGCTTACTACCTATTTGGAGATAGTATCAGTAGTGTTTCTATCATCCAGTTTTTATTAAGTGAGCTGTTGCTGAGACGAATAGGGTTCTTTATAATGATGAAGTCTTTTTTACGCTTATTAGTGCTTAAAGCAAGCTTCTTCTTGTAGAACAAAGTTACCTCTTTTTTTTTTTACTCCTTTACTTATAGTTGGAACAAGTAAAACCATTTTTTTTTCTTTCCCCCTTCTGAGCTGAAGTATTTTATTAAAAGTTTTAGTGGCTTCAATAAGAGCAAGGTACTTGTGCCTTTAATCATTTTCATTTTTAAAATAGAATCTTATATTTTTCACATCTTCAACTGTCCCAGAGGGCACCTAGGGCATCTTTAACAACATTAATTTCTCTTTATGACAGTATGTGTGCATGCCCCAGGTCGTCAGAACTGCCTAAAATGTCTGGAAGAGTAGATAATGAAGAGGATATTAGAATTGTAAACAAGAACAATTTGGTAATTATTTTTCCCCTTAGGAAGACTATGGTCTTAATAGTGAAGTAGCAAAAGTGTCATAATTTATTGATAGCATTAGTCACCGGATGTTACGCAAATTACATTCAAAGCAGCCTTTAACAGGGCAATCATAATTTAATTGTTTATGTTTATTTAGTTTATTTTAAACTATTGCATAAGTCCATAAACTATTGTTTTCATCAGTACCTTAGCCAGTTATGGATGACTAATGCTGTCATTCAAGATGTTTGCAACATGTTAACGTCCTTTTTTTAATGATCCAAACTCATCTCTGAAAAGTATTATGAGTGATTGTTAATATTTTTGAATTATTTTTTTAAAAAGAATGAAACCCAAATGCCTTCAGCAATAGAAAAGTATTCAATTTTGCTGGCTTCACTGTGCTTTCGTTCTCCCTTTCTCCCCCTTCTTTGTCTCATTTTCTCCTACTCTCTGTCTCTCACTGTCTTTTTCATTCATCTCTACATGAAAAGATTTTATGACTTCAAAACAATAAAATTGTAGGATATAAGAAACAGGGTACAATTTGTATTGTGTTTAAAATGTGGGACACAGGTGTAACGTGAGATGACATAAATGGGACTAATTTCACTATTTTAACATGCAGCTAAGGGGGGAAAGATCCTACACTATATTTATAATTGTGTCTTCAAATAATCTTTTTGCAATTGCTTCTTGGCATTATAAAGTCCATACGCACCGTAGATCTTTATAATGCTATGATTCTTTAATTGTTGTCCTGTTAGTTTATGCTTTTTAATTACCAAAGATCCTATAGAGTCTCATATTTTACAGTTATAACCATCCAAGCAGATATTCAAAAAGGTTGAATATAAATAGAAATCTGGCTTAATTGTTCATTGTTGTTTGGATTAAAACGCATGTGATCCTTTCTGACAGAATTCACCCATCATCATGTCTCTTCACATTCAAGACAACGGCATCTTCCTTATCGCTGGCTTTCAAAAATAAAATCATTTTCTCAGGAATTGTGTTCTGGAACTAATGAGTCCCAGGCATTGTACTTGCTTCTATATTTTCTGCGGAGCTGGAGATGATATCGCTTTAAGGCTTGGTGGGATCATTCCCAAGACAGCTCTCACTCAGCCTTGATACAAACCGAAAGGCTAAAATGAGCACTCGTCTATTATTTAGGCACCTGTCTGGAGGTTGGAAGAAATCCCACTTGGGCCGATTTAGCCAAAGGAAGAAGGACTAACCACCTTGCTTTCTGCAGCTAATAAGTCATGAAAGAAATGAAATAATTACTTTTTTTTCCAGCAGTATGTGGCTTGGTGTTTCATCCTATATTTCTGTTTTGTTTTATTTATTCGGTCCCCACCTTGCTCAGATAAGCAATACCCTCTGAATGCTGGGAGTGATTCACAGCTATTTCCTTCAAAATTGTCACTGGAATGCATGAGTGTATTTGTGTGTGTATCTATCATCTAATCTATATCAAGCTGTCTGTCTGTCTGTTTATCATCTTTATCTATCTATCTATCTATCTATCTATCTATCTATCTATCTATCTATCTATCTATCTATCCATATCCATCATCTATACATATGTGTATATCATTCACACATAGACATACAAACACGGACATAGAGACATAGACACACACACACACACATGATCTTACACACACACACACACACACACACACAAGTCCTCATTTTGTGAACTAAAATTACTTTTCAGTAATTTACTCTCTGCAGGCTCCCCCCCCCTCCCCCGGCTGGTCAGGAGCTATCAGATAGCTTGCAGCTGCCGGCTGAAGCTGGGCCATTTTTTTTTCCACAGGACAGGCAGTTAGTTAGTAGAGCCATCAGTGTGGCATCTGTCATCCTGCTAGGCCCAAATTGTTTTCTATGATGGATGTCACAATCTGTATGATCAAAATAGGAGCCCCGCTGCTTTTAATTGCAAAATCGGAGTACTTGCACATTTGTTATTATGCGGAGGTTATTACCTCACACAAAATGAATTAACAGGTGAAAATAATTGATGAGAAGAGTCTCGGGATTTTTAGCCTCTTCAAAGGGACTTTGTAATTATGGCATAATGAATGTTCGGAGACATATCTGTGGGGGGCAGCATTAGACCACCAAAGAGCTCTTTAGATTGATGATAAATTCTCTGAATTCTACTGTAATACTGCTTAAATTTACTTAGCAATTAGTTTAATAGGCCTACATGATTCATGATAATGTAGTGCGAATTTTTAAATAAGTTTGCTTCATCCATCTATAAATTAAGCCGCTTACCTCAGCTTCTTCCCAAGGTGATGGAATATGTTAACTAATCAGACTTCAGAAACAAAGATGATGTTGGACAGGGATGGGGTTTCCTAGAATACATTTCCGCACAAACGTAACACCGCTTGTGTCTTAAAGTTAGCCTAAAGCTGAATCAAAATGTCCTTAGCTCTCCTCTACATGTTTGGCAAGAATCTTCTTTCAAACTGCCAAATGGGACTGAATACTGGATGTTTGTGTTTGCATCCTGAATTGTGCTCAGAGAAAGACAAGTGCTGTTTCAAACCTGCCAATATTTGAACCTCTGGGGAACAAGGCAGACACTGAGCTATCGGCACTGGATATGACTAAGAAAATATTCTGAATCTCAGAACTAAAGGAATGGATGATCTATCTACTTGCCTGGTCTAGTTTCTTAAATACCTGCTACCTACAGATGTTTACTGTATCTAATAATTGTAGAGAAATATGAATGTGTGAACAGTGAAGCTCCAGGCCATTCATTATTGCTTAAAGCTCATTTCAGATATGGATATGATTCAAACCAATTTGTGCCAGGGTACAACAATTTAATCCTGATCCTTTCCTTCTTTATGACAAATGTGCTTGCTAATATTAGTGATATGGATATTGCCTTCCTTCATTGGCTTAATTAAGACAGCAACTCCAAACACATTTATTAGAGAATAAATATATAAAGTTTTACAAGTGAAGTTGAAACACACATACACACATATGCAGCCACTACCATCAAGGTCCTTGTCCTGCTACACAGAACAATATAGCAATGAACTGTCATCAGCCCTTTCTGTCTGTCAGATGTAAATGCCTTATTCCCTAATGTGTAAATAATGTATATATGGGATATCAGGGGTTAACTTATTCTTTGTTTCTTAATGTATTCATAATTCACCACTCCCACTCTTGGCTCCACCCTTTGTATATATAAGGAGCCACCTTCGCCATTTTTCCTTGCTTCTATCTGTGAATATTCAGTGAATATAGAATGCCTACTATAATTAAAGAGAACTATATTTGAACCTCTAATTCTAATTATTGTTATTGAGTCTGATCCTAAAAATATTGCAACAAACTGGTAGCAGAGGATGGTTAATTGACTCAATAAATAACTAAAAATGTCTAAGAAAGATAGGCCCAACACCAGGGCCTACAGCAAAGAAATAGAAACTGAACAAGAAATAATCAACGAATCCACAAACGCGATTTCGAGAGAATCCGAAGAATACACCACTGAAGAAGAAGAACTAATAAATGAAAATGATGGCCAGGAGGAAATCGAAATAGAAAATAACGAACTCAGGTCAGAGATACTGAAGCTTTTAAAAAGCCAGAAAAATGATGAAAGCCTCATCGCGAACCTCCAAGAAATGCTGAAGAACAGCGGAGCAGCGAGAGAGAAAAACATCGCTAAAGAGAAACCCAAAGAACAAAAAACTGTGAGTGATATGACTACAGAGAAAGTCGTTATGAAAAAGAAAAGATGTGATCCCGCGCGAAATTTTGAATGGCAGCCATCTTGGTTTCAACAAGCCTCCAAAGTGAGCGAAGCAGAGCCAATCAAAATGCTCAGTTCAAAATTTCTGGCGCGAAAAACGTTATCAGACAACGAAAGTGAAAAGGAGGATTCAAACTCTTCGGAAGAGCCAGAATCAGAAAATGAAAACGACTTAACGAAATCCCAAGTAAAGTCAGCAATGAAGACACTTTTTGCCGCATTCGGGCCAAAATTAAAAATTTCTAAAGCGCCAACAAAGAAGCAAGCAAACAAGCCGATACTTCAAGACCTGCACGCTCACATCCTGACTTCGAGAACAACGACGCCCGAGCCCAGAGAGCCATGTCGATTCCGACCTACACCGCAGACCGAAGCAAGTGCCAACGCACCCAAAAGAAAGAGAAGAACAGTCGCCGCCATCAGGACTCCTAAGACCGAGCCAGAGACCGACTCGTCTGAAGAGGAACGGAGCGAGCGAGCTGCAACGGAGAGAACCTTCCACGACGAAGTCAAAGAAGAAATGAACAACGCGCATGTGCGAAACTACGTAGACGGTCCGGAAAGACTTGAACTGGCCAGAGAACCGCGCAGACTCGTTGCGAGCATTCCCATGCCGTTTTGCAATTTTCTACACTTGCGAGACCACGGACTGCCTCAGGTTGTAAGTAATGGACAAAATAATGTGGGTAACTTACCCAGTGACTTCCCAAAACTTAGAGTTGATGGCATTAATTTACAAGAATGGTATCAACAGCTCCAGGTTGTCTTTATGAAAGAAAATTTACTATTCTTTATCACTAGTCCTCCAAGAAGACCTTGGACTTTAAAAATAGATTGTTTACACCATAAGGCATTTTTCTTAATAATATCTAGCGTGTCTCCTGCAATGTATCATAGCATCAAACCAAATCTAACTGTCTCAGAAATAATTCAATGCATGTTTAATTTGTTTCACAGCGATAGTGTAGCTACCACCACAAGAATGTCTAAGGACTTCTTTTCTTCCAGAGTAAAACCAGGGGTTTCCATAAGTGAACATTTAATATCTTTAAACAAAATAAGAGCTGAACTGCATTTGAGGGGGGAAGTGATTTCAGATCAAACAATGAAAAGTGTCATTATTAACTCACTTGATTCATCATGGGATAGTTTTATGTCACACTTAGACACCATCAATCTAGGATATTTATCAGTAGAAAGTCTGTCTAACAAATTGATAGCAGAAGACAATTCAAGAAAAAATCGTTATAGCAATCACACAGAACACAAACCTTTTAGGAAGGTAGCTTTCCAAGAAAAATATAATGAAATCTTTAAATGCCACAATTGTGGGTCCAGAGAACACAATAGAAGAGATTGCCCCAAAATTTTAAAGGAAAGACATAGGTCAGAATATAGGAATAAATACAATTATAGACAGTCTTCCACAGATAGACATAAATATAGAAGCCCACCAAATTACAGAGAAAGTAGAGGGGGCAGAGAAAATTCAAAAGAGAGAAAATCTGGTTCATTGAATGGACTAAATAAACAAGATAGCACCAAAACGCAACCAAATGAGAACAATAATTGGCTTATTGATTCAGGAGCAACTAATCACACCACTAATAACAAAAATATATTATCTTCATTTACAGAAGATAAATTTGTAATAAAGGTAGCTAATCAAGAAAGAGTTCAAGTACTAGGCAGAGGGAATGTGACCTTGCCTGGTCTAGGAAAAATAGAGGGGGTATTGTTAATACCAGAAATACCTCATAACATACTAAGTGTCATAAAATTAAGCAGAGATTCTGACATCAATATAGTTTTCTCAAAGGGAAAAGCAACTTTAGAAAAGAATAAAACAAATGTAGGCACTGTGATGATTAAAGGAGGCCTACCCTATCTGATAACAAAAGAAAGATGGTTACACAACATTGATTCAAATATGGAAGATTGCATTGAGGCAGATGATGAAAATATTAGTAACAGTGACAATGATGAATGTAAAATATCTCATGATCACACAGATACACACAATGAGAAGAAACCAAAAATAGGTAAACCAATTCATGACGAGTGTGCTCATATCTTACATAGGAAGTTAGGACATGCAAGTTTTCCTGTAGTACAAAAAATGACTGAACACGCAGAAGGTGTCAAAATAAAAAATTGTGAAAATTATTTGGAATGCTCAGTATGTAAATCTACTAAATTAAAAACTAGTCCCAGACCAAAAAAATCCACCAGATCAACTAACAAAATTTTTGACTTAGTACACATGGACTTAGTTGGTCCATTAACTCCATCAATCACTTATAGAAAACGTTACTTCCTAACAATAGTAGACGATTACAGTCGCTATGGTTTTGTTTACACATTAAAACACAAGGATGAAACCTTTCAAAAATTTAAGGAATTTTACAAACGCATAGAAACACAACATAATATCAGAATAAAACAAATTATGACAGATAGGGGATGTGAATTCATGTCTAAGGAATTCTCCCAATGGTTAAAGGATAGAGGAATGTTACATTACACGTCTAGTCCATTTTCTGCGTTCCAAAACGGGATTGCAGAGAGAAAGAATTCCACATTACAAACCATGATTAGATGCACATTAGAGGATGCTGGTTTAGGCAAACAATTTTGGTCAGAAGCCCTACATTATTCAAATTACACTCAAAATAGAACCTGGTCCAGTATTGTGAATAAGACACCATATGAGGTGATGTATAATAGGAAACCAAAATTAGCACACATGCACATATTTGGGGTCACTGCAGACGTACACATACCCAAACAATTGAGGAGAAAAGGAGAAAACGTATCCAGAAGATTAAGATTTATGGGATATGAAACTGGCACCAAAGGGTACAGATTCATTGATAATAATAATAAATTTATAGTTTCCAGAACAGCCGTGTTCCATGAACAGGCCAACTGGTCTAAATTACATCTTAATGAAATATTTCCAAATAAATGCAAGGACACCAAATCTCGTGAGGAAGGGACGATAGAAAATCAAAATATTAACAAAAGTAAAAGCAAAACCAAAACATGGACAAATAGCCAACACAAAATAAAGACAGATACATTAACAAAAAAGGAAGCAAGATATTTACATGACTACCATAGCAAACCAGAAAGAGCTATTAGAAACAACAGAAATCAAATACCAAATAAATACAAAGATTACATAATGCACATGGATGGTGAACAAATAACACCTAATACATATGAGGAAGTATTAAAACTACCTCGTGAAGAAAAAGAAAAATGGGAACTAGCTATGAAAAAAGAGATGGAGAGTTTGCAAGGATTAAATGTATTCACACCTGCGATTGCACCCAAAGATAAAACAATTATTGGTACCAGGTGGATTTATAAAATTAAGAATCTAGAAGGAGGCAATACCTTATACAAAGCTAGATTGGTTGCACAAGGTTATGCACAAAAATATCCGGAGGACTATACTGACACATACTCCCCCACAGTAAGGACAGAGAGTGTTAAAACAGCTCTAGTAGTAGCATCCACTCTCAATCTTGATGTATTTCAATATGACATACAGACTGCATACCTACACGCAAAACTAGATAAGGAAATATACGTAAGAGCACCTCACAGTCAATACACTAATAAAAATGAAATTTGGCTATTGAACAAGAGTTTATACGGGTTAAAGCAATCTGGCAAAAGATGGTACGATTGCTTGGTAAAAGTACTCAAAACCATGGATTTCAACGCTACCACTGCTGATAACTGTTTCTTTGTCAAAAAGAGTGATGATCACGTTGAGTTTGTATTAATTTACGTAGATGATATTTTATATATAGGAAAACACAGAGAGAGAAGAGAAATCTTTGTAAACAAGTTAAATGAACATTTCTCGTTAAAATCTCTAGGTAAAGTAAACAAATACCTTGGTGTACAAATTAACAAAACTAGAAGGGGTTTCAAACTTACTCAGAAAGATAAGATTATTGAACTTCTAAACAAATGCAATTTAAACAATGCCAAACCCTGTGACACTCCTATGCAAACTGATTTCCTCAGAAATACTGATGAATCTTCCCCTGAATTCAAGGATAACACATTCTATAGATCAGTCATAGGTTCACTTCTTTATATATCTAATTGGACCAGGCCAGATATTGCATTACCACTCAATTTATTATCAAGGCACGTTAGTAAACCAACAATATACCACTGGGAAGCTGTCAAAAGAATTTTAAGATACCTGAAAAATACATTAGACTTTTGTCTAGTATTAGAGCCTAGTGATAACAAAGAACCAAGACTTACATGTTACGCAGATGCGGATTGGGCTGGAGATACATCATGCAGAAAAAGTACTTCTGGTTATGTTTTTCTGTTAAATGACTGTCCAGTTTACTGGTACACTGGTAAACAAGAATTGGTAGCCACTTCAACTACAGAAGCGGAATATGTTTGTTTATCCAAAGCTGCAAATAACCTTGTATGGTTTAATGATTTAATTTCAGATGTTTGGAAAAAACCTGCTTTGCCTTTTATTATGCATGAAGATAATAAAGCGGCCATTGAAATATCTAGATCCGATGCCATTGGACAAAGATCCAGGCATATAGATATAAAATTTAAGCATGTGAGACAATTGTCCCAAGATGGATTTATCAAAGCAGTACATTGCGATACCTCTGAACAATTGGCTGATATATTGACGAAGCCTTTACCTTCTAAACAGCACAAATACTTAACTTCCAAATTGTATGTCTTATATTGTCCTGAATCTGAATGTAATTGGTGTTGTATAGCGAACCGGCATTTAGAGGGGGATTTGTCAGATGTAAATGCCTTATTCCCTAATGTGTAAATAATGTATATATGGGATATCAGGGGTTAACTTATTCTTTGTTTCTTAATGTATTCATAATTCACCACTCCCACTCTTGGCTCCACCCTTTGTATATATAAGGAGCCACCTTCGCCATTTTTCCTTGCTTCTATCTGTGAATATTCAGTGAATATAGAATGCCTACTATAATTAAAGAGAACTATATTTGAACCTCTAATTCTAATTATTGTTATTGAGTCTGATCCTAAAAATATTGCAACACTGTCATCAGCCCTGCTGTCCTTTCAAAATTTATCCAATTTAAATAAACAAACAAATGAATAAGAAATTGCTATGCTACCAAATGCCAATCTCCAGCATTAGCTTTACTTCCATGTGTAACCCTCAGCCCCATGTGAGCTCTATAGGCTTTGTAGATAATAAAAATGGCTAGAGCTTTATTTAAAAACATAATAATCTTTGTAGTAAAAAGTACATTTAAGCTCCAGATAGTAGTGGAATCCTACCAAGTAAGAGACAGTCATGTGGAATATTATTACCAGATTACCTATTTGTAAATGAATATATAACATTGAGTTCATCCCCATGACATCCATTTTGTGTGTTTCTTCCTAGTACTTCTAAACCTTAAAAAAAATCTGCATCTTACAAATAGTGCATGCTTATGTATGTCTGCATAAAACTACAAGATGGGGTTGGTTTAATTAGTTAGTTAGTAGTTTTGTTTTATTTCTATTCTGTTGTAATCTAAAACAGCTCTGAATGGATTTTCAAATATGCTTCTCTGGATCACTGTCTATAATTTGGTGCATTGAAAGTATTTTCGTGTATTAAAAACCAACTCATTAACAAATGGGAAATTTACTTGATTGTGAAACCCTTGATACTTTCTGAGCTTGGTTGTTTGCCTGCAGACATTTCATTACCCAACTAGGTAACATCATCAATGTTTTATTTGACTGTTTATTAGATAATACATAGGAAAAAAAGTTGAAGACCAGAAGTCAATTGAGCTGTAGCACTATATATGCTGGATCAGAAGCTGGAACAAAGATGCATTTTTTTTATTCCATCCCCATATTACAGCCCTTTTGATTTCAATATATTGAACATATTCATTCGTAAATAAATTTCTATGTATGAACACTTGTTTGCATGATGTATATGGCATAGTGGTTGCAGAATTTGACACAAAGTGAAAAGTCAGAAACTGAATGGACAGTATGTGATGAGGTGACAAAGGTAGAAACTTGCAATTTACTTGGGATGCTTTTGCACCAGCAGAATCTGGGGAAGTAGAGGAAGTTTTCTTTGATCTTAATTTACCACATGTAGATTTGACCCCTGTCCGTCCTGGAGTTGAAATACTTGTGGAGTGGGCAGAGTAGCAGATGTGTACAATAGTTAATGCTCCTTGTGCAAAGGGGAAGTGCCAGCAGTCCTGAAACATGTGCTGATCTTTTCTTTGTTCAAGAGGTCTGTCACGGATCTACTATAAATGAATAGCATGCACCCAGTATTCAAGTTCCCCTCTGTAGAGTTGTAGTGTCAGTAGTAAAAAACCTTGGAAGAAAAAAAATAACTGGACCCTTGACAGTTAGAAGTCATTTCTGGGCACAGAAGTAAAATTACATTGGTTATTCTAATGGATGTCTATGTTTATTCTGCTTGACCTTTCAATGGCCTTGACCACAGTAAATTTCTGAGCTGCAGTCTGTCTACTGGTTTCAGGATCTGAATGGGGAGAAAGCTCAAACACAACACAAACAAGTAAGCAAGCAAGCAAGATAGCATTCATCCAGAGTTTCAATGGTTCTGGGATTATAAAATATTTGGCTCTTAATAGGGTTGATCCCGATTATGGGGAATAGGCTTGCATATTGGATGTCTTTTTAGACTTTCCGTTCCTGTTAAAGAACCAGCTGTAGGCTAATGCAACAAAGGTCTTTACTTAACTCTAGCTTATATATCAGTTTCAGGTTTATATAAAAACAAGGGGCAATGAAAATCACTTTTGTCTTTCTTACCTTCCATGCTGAATACTTTAATAAAGACTACCAGGTAGGCCCAACTGATGCAAAATGCAAAGGCCTGAATGATTAAGGAATAGTCCCACTATTGCTGTTCCCAAGCACATTTCAAAGTGTAGTTAACATCTATAAAGGCCTATGTGGCAGATCTTGGGTATATGAGTCTGTCCACCTGACATAGATATAGCTTCTAAACCCAAGGGAACAGAGAATGCCTGCTTGGGAACCCATTGATTTTTTTTAAAGAAATACAGTATGGGGTCATTTATCTCTGAGAGATTAACAATCACTACTATATATTAAGATATATAGCAGGAAGGGCCTCCAAAGGGCATTCTTTACAAAGTTCCTTTTTTCCTGAGCATCTTCCATTTTAATGATACTCTAAAACTTCATACAAATTTGGTTCATTTGAAAAGCTTTTGCAACCTGATTGTTGCCACAACCTGCTAGGGTAGACATGCAACTATAATTACATTAAACATTTACATTATTTATATTTATATTTGTATTTAATAGTATAGTGTAGTGTAGTGTAGTGTGATGTACCATACCGTACCGTACCATAATGTAACACAACGTAACGCAACATAAAGCTGTATTACATCTTTTATTGTTTTCTTTGGCTGATTTTCTTGTTGTTCTTTCTATACTGCTTAGAATTCCCCCAGGATCTTAGCAGGCAGGCAGGCAGGCAGTAGACACATGGAGAGATAGACAGACATATAGTTCAATTTAGTGATAAGCATAGATGACCTTGGGCCAGTTTTTTTCTCTCAATTCAATTTTATTACAGAATTATCTTTGTTAAACTAATATGAGGGAATGTCCATTCCTGGGGAAAAAGTAAGGTAACTCTAAAGACTGAATGAATGCAATCTTGAATTTCTTAGGAAAGATGGATTATTAATTAAAATGAATGAATATGTTTCAATATTTAAGAATCCAGATGGTCTTAAAATGCCCCCAAATACTAATGTTCCTCCAATCAACAACTGAAAGGAAACAATAGTAGGAGAATAATATATCTTTGTTCCTGCTTGTGAATTCCCAAATAGTCTTGTTGGCCATTTTGAGAAACAAAATGTTAATCAAAGGTGAGTATGGGGTTGATTCAGCAGGATTGTTTCTACAGTTGTATGATATCTCAATTCACTTGAGTCCCTTTGTGATATAAATATTACAAATAGTAGCGCTTAGTGTTTGATATGCAGTGTTGGCAATTGGACAGCAATCTAGTATTCTTTCTTCACCATATGATTTGCTGTATGGACAAATCATATTTTAAGGCCCTTGGCCCTTGGTGAATTTTTAAAAGCATAGTTGAGGATAGTCAATATGTGAATATTATCATTTGTATTGAAAAATCCAAATGCCAAAATTTCATCCCAAAGTGAAATTTGTTCTTCTAAGCCAAATTGATTTTTCAAATTGATACATTAATTATTAAAATACTAATACCATAACAACAGCCATTAGCCATGTTTACATTTAGAATGAAGTTCTTAAATGGGTAAAAGCTTTAATAGTGCTTTGTTATTCTAATATTAGCAATTATTGTTAGCTATGGTGAATTCGTTTTTAGTAAGCTCACAATATAAGAGCATCCTTCAAGTAAGAATTTTGTCCCATTCCATTGTTGTGAGACACACTTCTTTAGCTCTTGCTCATAATATTAAGTCACACTTGGCCATGGTAGAATGCCATAAACATGACTCCTAAAACTGTGCTACAGTTTGGTAAAATATGTGAAAAGTTTGGAGCAGATCTGTTCAGCCATAAAAGACTGAAGACACAGAACACAGAGCTCTTTTAGTTTCCCTTGGTATTGTGTGTGTGTGAAACAGGACATTAGACTTCTGATTGTTATTGTTGAAAAACAGCCCCTCCCTATGCTGCATCATAAACTGCAATAAAACTCCCTGAGTTTCAGAAAATTGCTTGCTTTATAATACTGAGGATTGCTATGGGCTTATTTATGGGTGGAGGTGGGGGAATCAGAAGCTCAGCTGGAGATCTGGACATCATTGCACAGTTCATTGCTCTGTTGCTGGTATGTTATAAAATTAGATACTTAGCTTCTAGTTTTATTCACAACATTTTTAAACTGCTTTTTCTTTCATATATATATATATATATATATATATATATATATATATATATATATATGCAGTTTTAAAAACAATTTTACGGAATAGAATAGAAACTTGATTATAAACTGAAGGAAACAAGATGGTGAATCTTTTCAATAGTGAAACTTGCTTTTCAGCAAATATGCTAGCATTTTATTTTTGAGACTGTAGCTCTATGTGACACATGCTTACTTGGGCATCAATCCCACTGAATTAAATAGGATTTATTTTAGGGTATACCTGTCAAGGATCATGCTGCATGAAGCCTCAAATCAAGTTCATTCTGGTCACAGAAAACTATACAATGCATCTTTTTTTAAGGGCATAAATTGAATTAATAAAGTGCAGAATGAAACATTAGATGAAACAGCTCTAAATCAAGCATGACTGTGTGTTTTTTTGAATACTTCAGGCACAATCCATAGAGCCCATGTCCTCTGTGTTATTGTCATATGGAAAACACTCAACTATTTTTAGGTTATTGATTATTTTGTATGATTTGAATCCTAATTTTGTTTTAACTTCTACTATTTAGAAGTATGCTTTATATCAGATATCTTTCAACCCATGCTGTCAGAGAAAGTTAAACAAAGAAAAATAAGCTGGTAGTAATTGGAAAAGTATCTGATACTTTGGATAGGGTTTGATTGTTAATTTACAATTATTTCATACTCTCTCCCCCCCCCCCCCATATATTGTCTATTACATTACTTTAAAATTCTAGAAACATAGAAAAGGTTTATTATGGAATAATAAACAATTGTGCTACTTTGCTTTTAAATACTTTTGCTTTAAAGAAAAAAGCTCTTAACATTACAGTATTATTTGGACAATATCTATATATCAGATAAATAATGCTTTGGAAGATTTACAAATATTATGTGCACTGTGCTACTGAATTGAAATGGCACAATTCATTGCTCTAGAGCACTAGACCTTCAATTAATTCTTTTTATATTTCATCCTTTTCCTCATGAACACAACATTTCAAACATCTCTTTACTATTTCCTCTTCTATTATAGCTACATTTTTACATCAATACTTTTGTCTCTTTCTCCACATCATACATTCTTTTCAAATTGACTGTCAGTGTTTGGTATTAGAACTATTTAATATCAAAGAGACTCAGAAATCAAAAAGAAAAATACATAGCAGAAAAATATAATACATGCAAGAAAGGTAGTGGATTGTCCCTCATGTGAAGTGGACTGTGGTAACACATCTCAGGCTTCCTGTCACTTGCTGTGACATTTTTCATAAACCCTTGCACATCTGCATTTATCTTCAGTGTATACCCCAAGATGAATTCTCCAAAGACATTAACAAAAGATAAATACTTATTAAACAAAACAGACTCTTCCAGGATATGAGTACTATTGGAATTAAGCACAGTAGATGTCTTACAGACAGAATTTAAATTTTGTCTCTTGGATAGATGTGTATGTGTTTGTAATGTGATTTTACCTTATAATTAAATAAGCCCGAAATACAAAAGGTACAACGTTGAATACTATGTGACCTTCTGACGATTTGATTTGAAGGCTATAGGAAAATACAGCTAATGCCAGATAAAGAAAGAACAGGAGTGGATTCAGAGAAATGAGAAATGGATATGTTTTAGAAAATTGACTTTGTAGAGCAGTGTTTTAAAGTGCAGCTCGTAAACTAAATCAAAATGCTAACAATCAAATAATTGCAATATAATGCAGAATGTCTAGTTTATAATTTGTCCAAATTGAAAAACACATGTTTTCTTAAAAACTGTATTGTTTAACAAGTAGGACATGGCTTGCAAAAACAGAAGCTAATTTTGTTTTCTTTTTGCATTATGAGTAAGTGCAAAATTTTATGAGAAAATAATAAATTTATTTTAAAAAGGCTATGTTTATCACTACATATTTGATGGCCTGCTTAGTTATCATGGAGAAGGTGAGGTGAACAGAATAAATAAAAGCATCTGAATAATTCATATGGCAGTGTAAAATATTGGGGTAGCTATGGTTTTTGAAACATTGAAAAGAGCAGGCAATTTCAGCCTGCAGAAATGCTGTGCAAAGCTGCATGGGTAATATAATAGGGATGCAGATTGCTCTTCTCTGTTCAGGATGATGTAGGAGCTTCCACATTACGTATTACCTGGCTACAAAGCAGTCCTCATTTGGTAATTAAAGCTTACTGGATTCCAGGACTGTTATTCCTTTGTTAGCACACGTTTTTAATACCCCATAGGAGCCCCTCATACTCTGATCATGTATTAATGTAATACATCATCAGAACCAGATGTCATTCCAGTGATATATTGGTGTAATACAGGAGAATGAGCTTCACTGATGATGTATTTAGTTCACACAAGATGGCGATGTCTGGGGAAGAGAGGGTCCAAAGAAGAGATTTCTTTGTAATAGCAAAATAGAATCGGTTAATGTATAGTAAATGAAAGAAATGGAGGAAAATAAAGACGTTTCTGTATTAGGAATGCAAACATGGCCCCAAATTTGCATCAATTGTGTTGTTTTTTATACTATAAAATAGAAGATTTATTTCTCCAATTTACAATCATTCTAACAAAATTCTAGCCCATAAACATTATTTTAGTCTTAAACTAGTGTTGCAAATTGCTGGAGGTTTTACAATGAGACGGTTATGCAGATATGGAATAATAAATAAATAGGCACATAAATAAAAGTGTTTGGTTCTTGCAACTTTAAAGACAATGAAATCAATTTGTTTATAAATTTCAGTATATGTGGAACATAGAAATAGAACCAATCTTTGGGTTTAAATATAGGTTATGGTTTAATATTTTTAAACAAAAATAATCTATGAATAGTTTCAATATGCCTCTATTAGCTTCAAATATGAAGACTAAAGACATCATCCAGTTGTTCAATGCAGCTGGTGATATCGTTGTTGGTTTTTTTTTTCTAAACAAGTTTTATTAACATTTTTCTTTCATCATACAAATTTTATGAACAGAGTATTTACCAGGTCACATCTTATACTTCTTATATATCTTAATTTTTATAATCTATTCCAATGTTCCCACTTTCTCCAAATTCATCCCTTTTATATAATTCTTTATCACAAATTCATCATTTTTCACCATATCTTGTTATTTCATCTCTCCCCCCCCCCCAGCACATTTTGCATATTTCCAATATGCAATATTGGCCAATATTTCGGCCAAAATATTCTTTTTTTATATTTCTTTATCTTATCTTAATGTCTTCTTAATACATAATACATAAACAGTATCACTATCTGCCCTTTAATTCCTAATTTCTTAAAATAACAACAAATTAATTATCTTAGTTCTCATTTGCAAAATATCTTTCTCAAAATCCCCATCCCACTTTTTAACTAAACACAATATATATCATCATATTCAATTCTTATATTGAAATCCTTTAACTTAATTAACCATCCACATCTTATCTTAATCTCTTCTTAATACATAATACATAAACAGTATCACTATCCACCCTTAATTCCTAATTTCTTACAATATCATCAATTAATTATCTTATTTCTTCATTTACAGTATATATTTTTCAAAATCCCCATCCCACTTTTTAACATTTCAATTTTATCTCTGAATTTAACTTGTCTTCATAATTAAACCCCATTGCCATTTCATATTTCATATTTCATCTGCTATTCTGTTTTGCTATAAACAATATACATCATCATATTCACTTCTTACATTAAAACCCTTTAATTTATTTGACCCACAATTAATAATATTAATACAGTTCCCTTAAATCTACTAATATATATCTTATTTCCCTTCCTCCTTTCCACTATTCTTCCCCTTTTCAACCATTTTCTCTTGGTCTCTCCAAAATTCCACATCTTAATAATTTTCTACTTTTATCCCATTCTTTTAACTTCTTCTTCTTTTTTTTCTTTTTGTATTTATTATATCTTTTCTCCTGAATCCTTTTTCTCACTTTTAGATATATTACTTGAGTAATTCTCCTCAAGTTTTCTCCTAATCTCTTTCCATTCTTTCCTTCTTTTCCCTTTGATTGATTCTTTTTTGGGGGATATTTCTCCCTATCCACTCTTTATTTGCCACTGTTAATCCCAGTGAAATCATCTAACTGCTTTTTGCATTCAATTCCTTTTCCTTCAATATTATTTTCTTGCTCCTCATTTATGTTCTCTTTTTCCTGTTCTGTATGTTCCAGCAAAACTTCTGACTTTTTATTATCCTTTAGTGATTCACGCATGTTTTTAAACATCTCAATTAATTCTTCACACATTCAAGACTCCATATTGTCAATTTTAAAAAAAATGTTAAAATTGTTTGATTCATATTTAATTAAAATTTTAAAGTCCATATAGTCTCTTTTTAATTCCAAATAGTATCAAATTTGAACATTTATCCAAGCCACTCCAAGTTAAAGCTTTATTATCTCCCACAACCATTGAAAGTCAAAACCAAGCAGTTCAGAAAAACAAATACTCCTTAAAAGTTCTCACAGTTTCTGAATTATCTTTTATTAGTCAATAATAAAAGATAATTATTTTCTCTTCTGTCTTCCAACTAAGATTGCAGTTTTCTCTTTCTGCCAGTAGATGTGTCTCTCAAATCTACAATATTCTCAGAGCAACTAAGTATCAAAGCTGTCAAAAATATTTTGAATCTACAGAAAGAGTACTTTTCCTCGGATTTCTTTTTATTTTATTATTTTTTGTTTCTCCAAATTCAATTTTAAATCTAGTTATAAAATTTTCTTTCTTAGGCTTTGATAGTTTAACCTCCTCTTAGTTCTTCTCCCTCTATTAACTTTCCCAAGTGCCAATTAGCCACTAATTTCCGCTCCGGGACACCTTTTAAAGTTATTAAATTTTTTCTTTTTTTACCTGTGAGTTGGCCAATCTCTCAATTGGTACCAGCACTCCATTCAGACACTGCTCCTGCACAAAAAACATAGTCTAGTTGCCCCAGCTTCAGAGCGGTCATTTTTCAATGGCTGCCACCCCTGCCTCCAGTTCGAAAAGCAGCCTTCAACCTTTCGAGGAAGTTGTCTGTTCCTCTTGGTCGTCTGAGACACCTCTCCTTCTTCATTGTCCCTACAGGACAATTCCAGTCCAAAGACCCGACAGTGGTTTGTCCGGCTAGATTTTTGCAGAGCTCATTGGAGCCCGCTATTTTTCCAACCGGTCTCACCACGACGCTTCCAGTTAGCCTGGTGATATCGTTGTTGCTTATATCCAGATCAGTGCTAAGACAGTGTGATCTTGAAAGTTATATGGATGGATAGATGGATAAATATGTTTCATTGTCCATAATGCCCTATCTTTCAAGCATAAGCTTCTTCTCATCTGTTTGCAAATGTCTATACTTACATACTTCATGAAAATTCATATCTACTTCTGTTAACTATTTTCTCTAATATTTTCATTTCTGTAAGCACATTTTTCTAATAAATGCCTTTTTAGTAAACAACTTCTTATCTTTTTGGAATACAGTGGTCTTAAAGTACATAAGTTAATGCATTTTTAAAAAACAGAACCGCATATCGAAAATCAAAGTGTGAAAACTGAACAGTAATTACATTTTTCTTAGATGTAACATTATTTGGTGTTCAAATAATATATAATATATATTCAAAGAAGCAACCCATTTTTTTCTCCCATCATATAATGCATACTTGTCATATACATATTATTTGACTGTAAAAGACACACTAAATTCACCATAGAACTTGGGCAGAAATTATAATGGTAACCGGATCTAGCACAGATAAAGATCTCTTCTCTTCTATGCTTTTTTGTGACAAAAGCTGACTCATATAAGGATTGTTTTCTCATCTCTAATATGTTTGGTTTGCATTTTAATATAAAACAAAGTTGATTCACACTTCCCAAATTATATATGAATTGGAATGCGATTATTTTGAATATGGCCATGTTTGAATTTTATAATGCAGTTCTCTGATCAAAGAAAACATGCTAAAATGTGAATCATAAAAACTACATATAAACATTCACACATTAGGAAAAATAGGTTACAGGAAAATGTACATTCTATTTACAAAAATTTGTGTGCTAGGCAATATTATAATTATAAATACAAATGACTTTTCATGAAAACATTTATAACAACACCTTCATTTTCAAATAACCTTTTCTTTTTAATGTTGAAAGACTGAACTAATTTATGCATGAAATATGCAGATTTTGGTGCATTATAGAATTTTCATGTTTTGGACCTACTTACTCCTACAAAGTTGATCCTGACAGATTTCAAGTAATGTATATTAGAACACTATTCCCAACAAGTGAGGAAGTATGGCTTATTTCTCCAAAATTGTTGTTAAATATTTTGATCAATAGATTTTTGTTGCATCCAGGATGTGATCAATGACATTGTTTGGATGATCATACTAAGGTATTTCACTCTACATCACTGAAAGGTTTATCTATCTATCTATCTATCTATCTATCTATCTATCTATCTACCTATCTAGTTTTTATTGTGCTATAATTATGGGATGAGTGCACAACAACGAAGCAGTTGTAAATATAGCAGAATAAATCATTGAACAAACTGAAAGTAGAAGAAAGATGGAAAGAGCTGGATAACATAAATATACTGTGATAACTTACTGTAAATTGTCTGATAACCCCTCCTGCAATTTCATAGAAATATTAAACATCAAGGTAGATGAGGAGTTGAATTCTGAAGAACATCATAATGAAAAATCCCAGACCTATTATTTAATTGATATCTCATTTTCCAGTATTGCTGACTAGTAATGCTTGCTTAAGACAGAATGTAACCTTATCCCTGTCCTTCCTAGACAGTTGAAAAGGATACCATTGTCATGTTATTTAATACTACTGAAAGCTCAAGGTGGTATTCCCAATCAAAGCCATGAAAAAAGCAATCCAGAATGAACAAAGTCATTTCTGATCCATGTTTGGGTCTGAATCTTCACTAAAAGAAGTCCAGAGAGAATCCTACGGCTCTTTGTAAGTGAACTCTCACCACTTTCTCAATCATATTCCCCCCAAAAAGGAAGGTTGAAGAAATGTGATAGTTGTCCAATGTGGCTACATACACAGCCTTTTTTTGAAGGTGATGCATCACCGCTTTCTTTAAGCCAATCAGAAGGAACCTCTCCATTAAAAAAATATTGACACTTTCCTAGAGCTATCTACTTCCACTATTATCAACAGTCCACTGAAAAAGCAGAAGAGAATAGATTAAATTCACTAGTACCAGAGTTCAAACTAATTATTAAAGGTATTCCTCAACTTACTATCACATAAATTCAGGGACCAGAACTTCAGTTTCTAAGCAAGACAATTGTTGTGAGTCATGCCTGATTTTACAACCTTTTTTGTTACGGTTGTTAAGCAAATCAGTGAAGTTGTTAAGTGAATCACATGGTCATTAAATGAATCTGACTTCCCCCATTGACTTTGCTTCCCATCCAACTGGCTGGGAAGGTCACAAATGGTGATCATGTGACTCCAGGATACTACAAACATCAAAAATAATTGCTGGTTGTCAAGCTCCCAAATTTTAATCACATGACCATGGGGATGCTACAACATTTGTAAGCATGAGGACTGGTCATAACTCATTTTTTTCAGTGTTATTGTAACTTTGAATGTCATTAAAGAAATGGTTGTCAGTACATGTACTTAGGCCTTTAATACAGCCTGTAGGCCAATTCCAGATCACAGTGACTACATCAAATTCCATTTATGATAAGTAAAATATTAGGTGAAAAGGTGAACAAAAATGCCATAGTGGTTTATAAGCAGATCCTTCTGCCTCTCCTCCTCCAACAAAAAAATAAACTACCTTAAACAGAACTGCTAAACCATGAACAGCTGATCCATGGTCAAGAAACAGAAATATTAATTCCTCATCTCCCTTAACATGGGGTAGGTTAAACATGAACTGTTATTTGTAGTTAGTGAAGTCCAATTTTCTTCTTTCTCTGGATGCTTTATTTCTTCGAACTTCTTAGTAAACCTAGGAATTGCTTGGGATTGGCAAAGAGAAACTCAAACTTTGATCGCCTCCTTACTACAGGAGTTCCACTCAGAATTGGTAGAATTACCTACCAGGCTGTTTGAAAAGTTGCTGGAATCTATCTGGATCTATAAAGCACCTAGATCAGGGCTGTCAAACTCCTGGCCCGCGGTCTGGATGCATCACATGCTGACCACATTTAGCGAAGGGCAATATGTCACATGACATGTCCCATGTCCCAATATGTCACATGACATCGCCATGATGACGTGAGTTTGACGCCCCTGACCTAGATGGACTATCATAATTTGTCCTCGCACACTAAAAAGACAAAACAAAGTCCAGAATGTGCCCATTTCTGTATTAGGCCACAGACCAGTGGTGGGATTCTACCGATTCTACCCAGTTCAGGAGAACTGGTAGTAGCGGCACTACCAGCCACCCGGATGTTATCACAGATGCTCTGTGCATGCGCAGAGGTGGTATGCATGCTCACATTTGCGAACCAGTAGTGAAGGTAATTGAATACCACAGTAGTGAATACCACTACTGCCACAGACTATTTGTGCAGCTTCATAGAGGCCATGAATTCCTGAATTTCCCAAGGACCTATCCCTAGTCATGCATATTTAAATCATGACATTCTAATATCAGCCCAGTGATAAGGCCTAGCAGCTCAGGAAGGGAAAGCCAAGCAACAGGATGGGTGATGCACAAGCAGATTGCAAAACTTGTACCAACAGCTAAATATAGCTTACAGTCACTTATATCCTGTTATTCTCAGAACAAGGCTCAGATCACAGATAAAATCTCTGTCAAGATGATTGCTCTTCCCCTCCACCAACTAACAGTGGCTTCTGTACAACCAAGAACTAAGGAGAATAAATTTGTGAAAAAGCTACATCTTGCCATTGCTCAGCTAGTTTTTCATGAATGTGGTCTTGCTACAAATGGACCTGACATTTACTATAGCAACCTGAGACCAGGTTCACCAATGATCCAGCTTCCTAAGCTCAGAATGCAGGGTACAGGGCTGGAAGGGCTAGCAACCATATTCTAGTTCCCTTATGCTTGCAATGCCACACTAATTATGTTTATCATTATCAATCTGAATTAGCATTTTGCACTAATTGTGATTATATCATAATTAGTGCAAAAAGCTCATTCAAGTTCATAAAAGATAATTTAATTAGACATTTTTCAAAGGGGGGAAAAACCAGTTTTATATAAAAAAAAATAACATGGGCATGATGCCATATTCTTGCATATATTAATTTTTAGAGAAGAGGAATGTACCTGAGTGTTTTATCTTTCATGTTCCTATCGTCAGTCTCGTGATCTTCAGTTCTTTAGTTTTCCATGCTTCAGTTAAATACGAAAGGGATACAGTATTTCTATGGTCTATGTGAAAGAGAGCTGTCCTTGAGAAATGTTGAAAAAAAATTTCTTCACTTAATAGAAATTTAAAAACATTTCTTTCTTAAATTCTCTCATACATTTATTTTAGAATTTGAGAGCCATTCTGGCCATTTCTAATAGCTCCAAGTGTTATTTTGGTGAACTTGGATAGGCAGAACATATAACAATATGTGTTATACAGGGCCGGATTTAGATGAAAAGAGGCCCTAGGCTATTCTACTTATGAGGCCCTTTCACCAGTGGTGGGATTCAATTTTTTTAACAACAGGTTCTGTGGGCGTGGCTTAGTTGGGGGTGTGGCTTGGCAATCATGTGACTGGGTGGCGTGGCTAGCTGGTCACATGACTGTGTAGGCATGGGTAGCTCGTCATGTGACCGGGTGGGCGTGGCTATGTGCATAGGGACTACTCAGAGGGGTGAAAAAAGTCATTTCTGACTGGGCCTCGCACTTTTGACTGGTCCTCACACTTATGACCATCCTCATATTTATGCCTGTGCAGCTTTCTTAACAACCATGTCACTCATTTCACAACTGCTTCTCTTCACCATGGTGACAAGATAGGGCAAAAACGTAAAATGTGAGGACAGTTGTAAGTTCGAGGACTGGTCAAAAGTGCGAGGACCAGTCAGAAATAACTTTTTCAGCCCTCTGAGTAGTCCATATGCATAAAAGGATACAGCAATAGAGAGGGATGAAGGAAGGGAAGGGAAATTAAAGTAGGAGGAAGGGTAAGAGAGGGAGGAAGAGAGGAGGAGAAGGAGAAAGGAAGAGGAAGTAGGGAGGAGAAGAAGAGGGGGAGGAAGAGAAAGTAAGAAGGAAAGAAAAGAGAGAGGTGGTAGGTTTGAGGAGAAAGATTGCTGTACAATAAAAAAGATGAAAGGGAAGAAAGCCAACCCCAAACAAATATAAAGATATTAAGATAAAAGAATGAATTGTTAAACTTTAAAGAATAAAAGAGAACAAATATGAATAAATAACAATAATTAGAAACACACATACAAACATACAATGTATTTTCTTTGAACAGAGTATTTGGCCGGTTCACAAATTTAAACAGTGTTTAGTCATTTCAATTAAATTTACAATTTCTATATTTCCTTTTTGCCATATTTATTCCTCATCTATTTTTGTAAAAAACCAATATTACCCTTCATCCTCATCTCTAATCTTAATCAAATTCAATTTTTCCCTTCTATTCTATACCCTTCCCATTGTCATCTATTTTATATCCATCCTCACGTTGGTTAATTATGTAATATTAGTTGTTTAATAATAAATTCAACATTTTAATATAAATCAATTAGTTATATAACTACCTTTTTTGTATATTAATCAATATGAACATGAATATTCCAATTATTTCCATGCAATCCAATTTCTTACAAATCCATTAATTATATTTACCAATAATAATAAACCAAATAATTTCCCCCATATATTCCTCCAAACCACAACTTAACCATTTCTGCTTTCAGAAATATACAATTAATAGTATCTCAATTATTACAATTCCCTAGTTAAATAGAGCTTTTTTTCTTTTGTGTTTTAAAATCCTGAACTCTCTTCTTTTTCCCTAAATTTCCCATTGTTTGCACCTACCTTTTTTGGTGAGGAAAAAGAAAAGAATTCTGCCTGCCTAATTTTCCAACTTTGCAGCAACAGCAAAGCAGTTTCACTTTCGTTTCTCAGCATAACTAGGGGAAAAAAATCAGCATTCCTTGCAAGGAAGCAGAAGAGCCCTGAGCAAAACAGCTGAGACAAATCAGCTGAGAGCCGGGAGGCCAATTAGCCTATGCTGAAGCTCCGTGGGCCAATAAAATTACAAAAAAACCACCAAACCCTTTGTTAAATTGCTGGCTCCCCCGCTCCTCGCCCACCACTATTTATTGGCAATAAATAGTGGTGCGGAGGGGCGGGGCAAGCCAGCAATTTAACAAAGGGTTCGCCTGCACCACTGGCTCTAGGGCGGCCCTTTGAAGACCCCGGCAAGAATTTGAAGTTTTTTTTCCTCTAGCCATCGGAGGCAGCAATAGATTGGGAGTGGGCGTGGTAAGCGAACGGCCGGCGATCCAACAGAGCAGAGAGTGAGGGTGAGTGAAGGCATGGAAGCTGCTTTCTCCATCCTGCTCTCTTGCGTCCGGAGCCGGTGGGGAACCACGTGGCAGCCCACGTGGATCCCAGGCAGCGGAACTCAGGCTAGGGAAGGGGTGGGCAATTGTGGCTCTTTTACAACCTGTGGCCTTCAACTCCCAGAATTCCTGAGACAGCCAAGCTGTCTCAGGAATTCTGGAAGTTGAAGTCCACAGGTTGTAAAAGAGCCACAATTGCCCACCCCTGGCTACGGTAGGCTGGCGCCGCGCGGGTGGGAGGCAAGGGGCGGGCGAGCCAGCAATTTAACAAAGGGTTCGGCCGAACCCCCTAGAACCCCCAGAATCCTACCACTGTGTAGGCCCCTCTTGATCTTGAGGCCCTAGGCTGAAGCCTAGTTAGCCTATAGGAAAATCCGGCCCTGGTGTTATATATAATATATAGTAACAGATAACAATCATTACTAATAAAAAATTAGATTAAATAATCTTTGCTAAAGATAATAATTTTGACCTTTTTCTGCAAGTGGAAAAAGTGGAGATTAAGTTCAATTCCTTAGAGAGCGTAACAATTATATTTTAATGTAGATAAATAGATTTAAAAGTGGGGCACTAGAAGTAGGAATGAATACGGATGCCTTGACACATGGCTTAATAGCAACAACATTAGTGAACATTAAGAAATCTAGAGAAAATTAATGGTTACCAACTGGCATTTGATTAAAACACTGCATTGAAAAACAGTTTTTTTAAAAATAAAAATGTAACACAATATTTTAGTACTTTTATTTGACACAAGACATTATCAGAATCATGAACCTCAAATATTTTAAATTTAAGTTATTAGTAATGTGTGTGTGCGTGTATGTATACATATAAAAGGTAAAGGTTCCCCTCACATATATGCATTAGTCGTTCCCAACTCTAGTATACATATACCTTCTGCGTATATGCATGCACAGAACATCTGTGATGATGTCCAGGTGGGTGGGCAGAGCCTCCCGCCGCTGCCACTACCAGTTTGCCCAAACTGGGGTGAACCGGTAGAAACCCATCACTGGTATGTATGTATGTATGTATATATGTATGTATGTATGTATGTATATGTGTATATATATATATATATATATATTTCTGAGGTTTTCACGGGTGTTTGTATGTAGGTCTTTGGTTATTCGGTTTTCTCCTGCATAAAATTGGAAGTGTTTTGGCAACGTTTCGACGAAGTCTCATTCGTCATCTTCAGGCTGGTGTTTTCGGCTTCGTGCTTCTAGGAGCAATGTGTGATCGCAGCTGTTTCTTCCTTTTAACTGCCAGTGGGGGTGTGAACTGATTATTTGGGAGCTTGGCTGTGTTCTGATTGGGTGGAGGTGTGTTCTGATTGGTTGGGGGTTTGACTGTGCTTTGATTGGATGGGGGTTGGCTGTGCTCTGATTGGTTGGGATCAGTCAGAAAAGAGGAACCAACTTCTTCCCTGGTCCAACACCTTAAAGCCACAGGACATGATATTGACTTTAAAAAGACCAGAACTATCGCCAAAACTGAACACTTTAACAACAGAATAATCAGAGAAGCCATCGAGATAGAAAAACGCCCACACAGCATGAATAAACGAGATGATACCTCCCGCCTACCAGCCATTTGGAAACCTGTCCTCATTGACAAATGAGTCCTTAACACAAAGAATGACACCAGACCCACACTCATGAAAACCACACGGGATGTCACCATCACACATCCATGCAAAAAGCAAACCCACACCGATGAGGCACCGATGACCACAAACCAGAAGCCAGACCACAGCTACATCATTAGCCACTTTAAACCCCTCCAATCCATACATGAAGCAAACTGACACCCACCATGAAGATGTGGCACGACCACGAACGCAAAGCCAAACAACAGCAACGCAGCTCACCAGCCCAAATCCCCCTGTAACTCAGACTAACCCGAGCACAACCAAGCCCCCACCTAAACAGAACACACCTCCAACCAATCAGAGCACAGCCAACCCCCATCCAATCAGAGCACAGCCAACCCCCCAACCAATCAGAACACACCTCCACCCAATCAGAACACAGCCAAGCTCCACCCAATCAGTTCACATACCCACTGGCAGTTAAAAGGAAGAAACAGCTGCAATCACAAATTGCTTCTAGAAGCATGAAGCCGAAAACACCAGCCTGAAGGTGACGAATGAGACTTTGTCGAAACGTCGCCAAGACACTTCCAATTTTACGTGGGAGAAAACCCGAATAACCAAAGACATATATATATATATATATATATATATATATATATATATATATATATGTTTTCTTTTCTTTTCGTAGGCCTTTATATGTATTTCTCTTTAGCCAAGTTCTTTCTATATAACCCAAGATTTTTATGCAGCCCTAGTTCAGTGAAATCCCAATCTACTAGTTTCTAGGCTTTTCTTTTCTTTTTTTCTTTTTTTTTTTCCAGCAGCCAGCAAGCACCCTGTCTCCCAATGGGCAGCAGGGTTCTTGCTGGCTGCCGGAAAAAAAAAAAAAGCCTAGAAACTAGTGGATTGGGATTTCACTGAACTAGGGCTACATAAAAATCTTGGTTTACATAGGAAGAACCTGGCTAAAGAGAAATACATATACATATACATACACACACACACACACACACACACACACACACACATATATATATGGTAAGGTATGTTTTAAAAAAAGCATGAGTTAGTTGTGTCTGCCAATGGGACTTAATGTTATTTGAATTTTCATAATTATTTCATCACTTTTAAAGGGTGAATCCATTTTTATTTCTTATTGTAGTTAGGTTGGGTAAAAATAAAATACTGAAACTTCATAGAAGAGATGAATGTTACAAACTAAAAAAAAAGAGTGTTTTATGCAATGGAAAAGTTACAGCTCACATTCTCAGAGCATCTGATTGCATCATAAATAAAACAGTAGCCCAAGTCATGCTAGACATACGATGTGTAAGAAACCTGGCTGGAAGGCCATTGAAGGACTTAAAATTATGATCTCAGGCCCCTAGACCAGTGAAGCTTGGACACAGAACCAAGTGTTATGTTCAATCACTGCGGAAAGCAATGGGGGTGGGGGGCGGGGAGGCAGAGAAGAAGTGAGAAATTTTTATAGCATCTTCTGTTCAGCGCATTTTATGTCCATTGCAGAACAACACGCTGCTCATGTGACAAATCAACCAATATGTTCAGCTGAAGAAATAACAAGAAAGGAACAAATTGAAAGAACTATAGCATAGCTAAAACCTAAGGACAATTGCTAGTCTCAATATGCATAGCTTCATCTCGAACAGTAGTTTTTATACCTATGTAGATTTGAGGGGGGTTCTTTTTATTTTTTTATTTTGTTCTACTCCTGGATTGCTTGGGAAAATCCCTGAAGTTTTCTGAGCAAGGTTTTTCGGAAGTGGTTTGCATTGTCTCCTTCTGAGGAAGAATAACAGACCTAGATGCACCCATCTGGGGGAAAAGTGCTAAAGGCAGGATTAGAATTCACAGCCCTTGGTCTCTAGACTGATGCCTTAACCATTGCATCAAATTAAGAGTAGAAAGGAGAAATCATTGTAAATTAAATATACATCTACTGAATAATTCAATGACTTAATGGCAAACTTTTAGAACTGACCTGTTATTGATCACTTGAAGAGTGACCCAACTGACTAGGACCTGAAATACTTTGGCTAGTATACAAATGTCTTATATTTAAGTCACATCTTTAACTGAAATGACTTAATTCCAAGACTAATATATGGACTAGATCAGTGGTGGGCAGCAAATTTTTTAACCGGTTCTCTGCCTTAATGACCAGCTGGGTGGGTGTGGCTGGGTGAGCATGGCCAAGTCAATGTCACTTACATTGAGGGCCCTCTCACCCACCCTCTCATGACCGAGATGCTGCTGCAATGGTCATAAGTGTGACATAAGTGTCACATAAGTGCGAAAAACTGTCATAAGTCACTTTTTTCAGTGCAATGTAACTTTAAATGGTCACTAAATGAACTACTGTATGTCAAGGATTACCTGTACAAAAATACAAAAAGCTTATTTGCTTGCAAAAAGCTGCCCTAAATACCAGTCATTAGATTAGAAATGGAAGAATACACACTGAAGATCAATGAGTCACAGCCATCATGGAAACCTAAACCATTCTGTCTGAATATCTTCTTTTTCCTCAGCAACACCTGCAACCCAGAGTTACAAATCAGGCAGGTTGCCAGAGCACACTGAGGAATTAAAATAGTTAAAATACAAGGATAACTATCAGCAGCTCTTGCTCTTGCTCTTAAAGTGAAACCCTTTAGCAGAGCGGTCATTTAAGCTCTCCAAAAAGTGGGTGGGCATATTTGGGCTACAAAATGCCAAGCTAGGGAGACAAATTAACAAATTAATATATTGAGTGAGGGCTAATCCCATTCCACCTTTGTTCAAACCTTTCTGCAGGGAATTTTTGCCTATGAATATAGCTATCTATCTCTTTATCTCTTAACTGCTGACATCTTCTGTGGGATATTAAGGAAGGTAGGGGCTGCTTTTTCCCTCTAAGAAAACATGTTTCTCCATTTCTCATTCAGGAAAATATATTCTTTCTTTTTAATATTTCTCAAAATATTTCATTCTTCTACGAGAGGGATGGGTGCTAACTTTCTACAATTGGTGCCATGTTACTATGCCATATTATTATGAGAGAAAACTGAAACAAATTAGACAAGAGACTCCTGTGCTCAGTGAAATGACAGAGCACAGTTTCCAACCCAGGAGAAGCAATTATTAGATCCATTTGCATCACTTAAAGATACCAGCTGGTCTCACTCACCTTACAATATATCCTTAGGTAATCATCCAGATTTAAGGAAAGATCACATGCCCCCAGAAAGGCAATAAAAAAATCAGACAGAATGCCAAGCTTATGTCCTGCCTCTCAGCCATTTCTTCTATGGCTATGCCAATCCTTCTGTAAATAGCTGTTCCAGCAGGGGTGAATTGCTCGCAGTTTGGACCGGATCGCCCAATCTGGTAGTGATGGCTGCGGGTGGTTCGGAGAACCGGTAGTAAAAATCCCTGCACCCCCCCTCCATGCCCAGCTGAGCCGTGCGATCATCAGAGGCTGTTTTTTTTACTTTTAAAAGCATTTTTTTCTACAACCTCTTCGGTTCAACCCCCACCACCAAGCCATGCCCACAGAACCCGTAGTAACAAATTTTACATTTCACCACTGTGTTCAGCCATGTTGGAAGTATACTCCAAAGTATACAACCCTTTAATACTTTAAGAAAGTCAAGCCCTAAGAATGAAAGTATCACAAAAAACTCCAAGTGGGGGGGATTCTGGAAAATCTCAGTCTACAGACAGAAAGTCTGGGCTACTGCCAAGAACCATTAAGGCTTACAATGTACCAAGCTTAACCCAGAGGCAGTTTCTGAAAACACTTAAAGCAGCAAAGCAATTAAGATAAGGATTAGACTAGAAATACAGGCATACCAGAATGTTTCCTTCCTGCCTCCCTTTCAGCATTAGCCCTGTAAAATGGGAAAAGATTTCTTCCAACAATCGGTTCTCCAAACTGCTCTGAAAATTAACATCTGGTTCGGGAGAACTGGTGTGAACCAGTAGCAGCCCACCTCTGGGCTAGATTCAGTAACCTCTACAAGAGAGTTCTCAGCCTTAAAATTGTTCTGAAAAATAAGTCTATTGGGAAAACTGATTACACATTTTGAAAGGAAAATCATCTATATACAAAATGAAATTTATTTTTTTCAGAGTTTAAAATTGCTGTCTAATCTGCAAATTAAAAAGAAGTAATATAAGGAATATACAGAGTTAATTCTAGAAATCATCTATAGGGTATATATGGTTTGGAAATTTCTATGATAGGAAGAAATAGCTCTATTTGTGATCCAACTATATCAGATACAGTTTATAAATTGAGCTATCAAGGAAAAAGGGGGAGGAGAAGCTGGGTGTTTAATGTCTGCCCCAGATGTGATAATCTAATTGATAATCTAAATGATTCCCTGTCCTCCCTGTCAGGTGTTAGCAACCAGAGCCACTCATGAACAGCTTCAGTCAGTAACTTTATTGTTTATCACCTATGTTACAAGAATCTCACCAGACTACTTGCCTTTCCCTGGGAACCTGATAAGATTTCTTGGATTTGAGGGGAAGTCAAGCTTATGCCATTTGCGGCTGTACCATGATTCCAACCTAGCCCCTTGTTTGACTTCTCCCTTCAGCTTAACTGGCAATTCCACAACAGATAGTATTTTATGACCTGGAATATGACTTTATAATTTGGAATAAGATCCATATCAGCATTTGCTAGACAGTATTCTACATAGAACTATTTTTAAAAAAATTAGAACAAAAAAAGAAGAAATATTACAAATATCTTTTTTTTACAAAAAAAGTTTGCAATGACTTAAGCAGTCTGTAAAACACTGATAATATATTTTGCCATGTATGACTCCTGTTAGCGGATAGATGTTGCCACAATGCTCTATTTGAAAATAAATAAAATGTTCCTAAAACACCGTGGGGCATGGTGGCTCAGTAGTTAAAGATGCTGAGCTTGTCAGCTAGGAAGCTGACAGTCCAGGTTCAAGACACAAGCACTGTGCGATGGGGTGAGCTCCCATTACTTGCTCCAGATCCTGCCCACCTACCAGTTCAAAAGCATGCCAATGTGAGTAGATAAGTAGGTAACACTTTGGTGGGAAGATAACAGTGTTCAGTGCCCCCCGGTGTATAGTCAGGCTGGCTACATGACCATGGAAGTGTTTTTGAACAACGCTGGCTCCGTCAGCTAAGAAACAGAGATGAACATCATTTCATTGAGTTGGACACGACTGTTTACTTTTAAAATAGTGATTTTCTAGTGTTCTGTCAGGTCTGAACCTAGAGAATTCCAATTGAGTTTAATTCCTTTATGTACTTGTGTTTAATGGATAGAATCTTCCCAAACTAAAACTATAACCTTCTAACCAACTAGATATATTTTGAGAGACTGTAGAATGCACCTTCTTTGAACCTCTTCCTCCCTCCCTCATCAGTTTTGGATTGCACAATTTCTTAATTGGCATCTCTTTCTGGGAAAGGTCTATGTTGCCAAAGCTCTCCCCTACTGCTCTTCCAGACACACATTCCATCACATGTTCCTTTCTTCTTCTTCTTCTTCTTTTTTCTAATTAAGCTAAATTCTATAGTGGTGCCCTAAAATTCTGTAGCACTGTCTTCTCATTACTATGGGGAAGTGAGAAACATTCATTATCATTACAGGTCTCCTTTTGCAGAAGAAATATAACGGAAAAAAGTATTCAAAATTAACTTGCAATTATCAAATAAAATATACATATATTATGAGTAACTTGCAGAGGAAATTAAAACTAAATTGGGTCTGTAATGCAGATCACTTGCATTAAATGCAAAATCATTTGTTGTAGAGTAAACATAATTAAGACTGAAATATAATTCCTTTTTTAAAAAATTATCTGCAAATCATGAAAATCTCATTTTTAAAAAAGTCATGATTGCTTTTAAAGTAGTACCAGTCAAAGTGATCTGTAGGACTACTACTACTTGCAAATTCCTCCAGTGAATCCAGCAATCTGCTATAGTGCCTGGGAATTCTGGAAGCTGTAATTCCAATACAGTTTGGAGAATAACAAATTGAGGCAAGCTGCAAAAGATTTGCAGTGAATTCAAATGCTATCTATTATATTACATCCCCAAGCACAAATGCATAATGATCTGAGACACTAGATCATCAGGGGATCTGACCATATTGTTTCCTCTCCACTGACCGCACAGCTTATCCATTGGTTTGCTGCTCTAAGGCAGTATTGTCTTAACTGGAACCTCTCTAGTCATACAATTTTAAGTAAATGAGATGGTCAGGCCTCAAGCCAATTTCCTGCAACCTCAAGTGTTCCAACAATGGATGAGCAGATCTGAAGTTGCCCCTTTTATTTCCTTCCAAAGAAAATTCAAGTTGCTCAACAAGCTGGTTTTTTTTATCTCTCTTTTCAGTATTCTAGCCATTGCATAGATTTACACTAGTAATTTCATATTTGGCCAAATGAACATTTGTGGCCAGTATAGTTTTGGTGAAAACAAATTGTCAGATTGTTAATCAGTTTGAAGATTTCAGTGACGTAATATAGTCGGGGTGGTGGTGATGGTGACTAAACATTAATCTGATATAAATATGGAGAGCTAGTGGACCTGAGAACTTTTTAAAAAATTGAGAACAGATAGATACTTATTCCCTCCCACCTGCTGAAAAGTTCCAAGAATGGAAATTATGGGTTTTGAAGGAGCATTGGGAAAAGGCCTTTCTCCTATAGGTTTTTTCTTTACTGATTCTCCACCTGCATGTAACTAATAGTGATACTGGTAATACTGTTGTCTTTGGTTCCCTCTTTTGAGCTAGTTTGGTGTAGTGGCTAAGGCGCCAGGCTGGAAACCAGGAAACTGTGAGTTCTAGTCCCATGTAGGCATGACATCTGCCTGGGTGACCTTGGACCTTTGTGGGGAAAATAGGAGGAGGAATGAGTGTTCCCTGCCTTGAGTTATTTATAAAAATAAAGGCAGGAGATAATAGAGAAAGAAAGAATGAATTGCTTCTTGGTATTGCTATTATTTCCACTTCCTTCTGGAACATTCTTCTTCAAATTATCACTGGTTTGCACAAGTTGTTTGTGAATCCTTCTTGCCTTGTAAGCTATAGACAAGTGACCCCCCAGTCCTGCTCTAATGATGCCATTATTTTTACCACATTTTCTAGTAAGCAGTTAGCTCATAGTATTTAGAATTTAAATTATCTGGGGCAATTTAAATAGTCTGGGACTACCTTCCTTTTAGGGATGAAGTATTTTATGTATGGTTATGGGCGCACCTCGTTGTGCCCGCATGACACCCCTCCTGCGCGAGCTGCACTGGCTCCCAGTGGTCTTCCGGGTGCGATTCAAGGTGTTGGTTACCACCTTTAAAGCGCTCCATGGCACAGGACCCGGATACCTTCGAGACCATCTTCTGCCACCAATAGCCTCCCACTGACCAGTCCGTTCCCACAGAGAGGGTCTCCTCAGGGTGCCATCAGCCAAGTTATGTCGGCTGGCGACACCCAGGGGGAGGGCCTTCTCTGTGGGAGCCCCAACCCTGTGGAATGAACTGCCCCCGGAAATACGTAAGATCTCCGACCTCCGGGTGTTCCACTGCGCACTGAAGACCCTGTTGTTCCGCCAGGCAGGGCTGTCAATATAATAATTTTAAATTGGGGTATTTTAATTTTTGGGGTTTTAAATCGGCCAAATCTATTTAATTATTTTAATTTTTAATTATTGTTGTGTCTTGTGTTTTTAAATTGGCTGTACACCGCCCTGAGTCCTTCGGGAGAAGGGCGGTATAGAAATAAAATTATTATTATTATTATTATTATTATTATTATTATTATTATTATTATTATTATTATTATTATTATTACTTCATACTGCATTATCAGCACCCAACTACAAATGCACAAATACATGAATAGCTCAAATACAAATTTGTATAATATAAGGACAGCAAAAATTTCAGTGATGTGCATGACTTTGCAACTACTTGTTTTAAAAAAATGTTACATTAAAACACATTAAAGCACAAATCTATATTTTAAATGATATCTTATGAGATATTGCCAACAGACACCATGATATTATTTTATTCTTATACACAGAGAGACAGACACAGAGACACACACAGGGCGGGGCTGGAGGCAGAGACCCTATCAGACACACATTCAAATGTACGCAAACTTCATACTCTCACACTCACACACCCATCCTGTTAAGATAACTGGTGTGTATAAGCTGCATGTATAATTTAACTAACAATATTCATTTTGATTAAAGTCTTAGGTTATTCAATAATTCAGATTAAAGCTTCATGCTGGAACAAACATGCATCTCATCAAAAGTTTCCTGAGACCATTATTTAAAAAAAAAAAAATGGGGCAGAAAAGAGTTTTTATTCTCATATTCAATACATTTATTCATATATATATGATGTGTGTGTAGATCATCTACATAAATGTGTCCATGATGCTCCTTGCTAGGTGTCATATGCTAACTATGGCATATAACAATTTTGGCATCTATCTATCTATCTATCTATCTATCTATCTATCTATCTATCTATCTATCTATCTATGTTGCAATATACAATGTTGCCCCTAAGTCACTCCTGGGTTGTCTTGGCTGTGTGCTTAGAATTGTTATCATCTTAGAAAGTGAACCTTCAGCCCAGTCTGAAGCCCTGAGTGCTGTGGAACAGATTTTCATTATGGATATCCCTGTACTTCGCTCCATTCAGCTTTCCCTCAATCCTGTATTTTGTAATTTGTAAATGCTGCAACACTGGAAGTTTTTAAGAAGAAATTGGATAACCATTTGTCTGAAGTGGTGTAGTGTATCCTGCCTAAGCGGGAGTTGGAATAGAAGACCTCCAAGGTCCCTTCCAACTATTTTACTCCTTTTCTATTCCTATTCCTATTCTGATTCCTATTCTGTTTCCCAGTCCCTGCTGCTGAAAAACACCCCACAGCATGATGCTGCACCACCATGCGTCAATGTTGGGATGGTATTGGGCAGATGATGAGCAGACATGATGTTTAGAATTGAGACCAAACAGTTCAATTTTGGTTTCATCAGACCAGATAATCTTGTTCTTCACAGACTGAGAGTCCTTCAGGTGGTTTTTTGCAAACACTAAGCAGGCTTTCATGTGCTTTGCATGAGGAGAGGCTTCTGTGTAGCCACTCTGCCATAAAGCTCAGATGGTGGAGGGATGCAGTGGTGGTTATCCACCTGGAACTCTGTCCCATCTCCACATAGGATGTCTGGAACTCAGTCAGAGTGACCATCAGGTTCTTGGTTACCTCTCTTACTAAGGCCCTTTTCCCCGATTGACTAGATAACTAGCTCTTGGAAGAATCCTGGTTGTGCCAAACTTCTTCCATTTGAGAATTATGGAGGCCACTGTACTCTTAGGAACTTTCAGTGCAGCAGAAATTTTATTGTAGCCTTCCCCAGATCTGTGCCTTGCAATAATCCTGTCGCAGGGCTCCGCAGGCAGTTCCTTTGACCTCGTGGCTTTTGCTCTCCTACAGTATGCATTGTCCTCTATGAGGCCTTCTATAGAGAGGTGTGTGCCTTTTCAAATCATATCCAATCAATTTAATTTACCACAGATGGACTCCAATGAAGATGTAGAAACAAGTCAGCAACAATCAAGAGAAATGGGAAGCAGCAGAGCTAAATTTCAAGTGTTATTGCAAAGGGTCTGAATAGTTATGTTAATGTGATATTTCAGTTTTTTCTTTTTAATGAATTAACAGACATTTCTAAAAATCTGTTTTCACTTTGTCATTATGGGATACTGAGTATAGATTAATGGGGGGAAAGTGAATTTCAACAACTGTAGAATCAGGCTGCAGCACAACAAAATTATAAAGGTGAAGGGAGTCTGAATACTTTCTGAATGCAATGTGTGTGTGTGTGTGTGTGTGTGTGTGTGTGTGTGTGTGTGTGTGTGTGTGTGTTGCAACCTGACATGAGTTATCCCTTCAAGGTAGACCAAGCCAGGAAATAAAAGTTAAAAATTCTATTGTAAGGTTGTAATAAGAGAATCTTGCAAGTGGGAATGCCTTTTACTCCCTTCCTTTATTTTTAGTACAACTAGGAAGCATAAAGTCTGAGACAGTTTCTAAAATTACATTTCTTCCTCAGACACAAATTTCTTTTATCTCTATTGTTTTGGTTGTGAATGTTTCTCCTCTTCTTACAGTCCATTGTACATGTGATTAAAGTTATAATTTATCCATTCCAAAGGAACATAACATATGCATACTTGCAGGGCTCATAGAAAAAATTACATTAGAATACAAGTTAGAATAAGTCCTATGATATTTCAAGTCTCATAGGTCTGTTTGTGCATTGTTTGCAAAGCACATTTGTATGAATGCATAGAAGGTGGGTGTGGTTTTACTGTCTCCATCTTACTTCATTATGCTCATTACGGAATGCCACACTCTTTCATTTTTACCCACAAATGTATTTCCTGTTCTGCATGTGAAAACTGTACATATTATTATAGGTCTGCCCTACCAATAGGAAACCCTGACTGATTTTCTTGTTTTAGCTCCAAAAAAGTAAGCTGGAGTTGTTTCATATATAACTATTTTTCAGTCTTAAATTTAGAAATATGTTCTGTTTCCCAGCCTATTAAATGAAGTCTTGTTTGTTTTAAACTTGTTTGCATATAAGCAGTTTAATTAACTCTTGAAGACCTTAAACAGATGTGTATGCAGCAATTTACAAACTTGGTGAAATGATGTTTTGATTATGCAGTTTTAAATTATTGCAATATTGATACAAAATTAAGTGACAATGTTATTCAATTTGTAAAATAGTGAGCTTTCGCCTCCTTTCGTTTCTTGGTGGAAGTGGAAGCTACAGTTCACCAAATGTGTGTGGCTTTTTGTCAACAAAGACTACAAAAAGAAGAAAAGAGTAAGCAGACAGTGGGAGGTAGCAGAAATGGAAAAAGAAAATACAATGCCATCTCCATGCTGTGACAGCCATGAATCAATTATTCACATACCAATTGGTAATTAAAAAAAGAAAAAGAAAATAATTACCAGATGATAACAGTGGAAATGCTTTGCTGAAGACTTTAATAGCCCACCTCCTTTTAAACCTTGAATAAAAACTAAGAGTGGAATGAAAAAATATAGAGAAATTACAATAGCCGCACAGAATATTGTGGCAAATACACAGAGGAAGATGGTGACTATATCAGAAAAAGGATAAAGGGTATTTTTAAAAGTACAAATCAATACATAAATATTAACAAAACAAGATTTTAGACTTTTTTTAACTTCAAATTTTATAATACAGTAGATCGTAAAAATATAAAAAGGGGAAAGAGATAAAACATGCCAAAATATCCAATTTTGTGCCTTTTATTCACATTAAGGCTGGCAGGAAATGATGGGGAATATTTCAAAAGAGAAATGCTACAATGCAAACATGCTAAGTTTATTTCTTGTGTGTATCCTTAGAGTTGATCCAGAAGTTCTGGAAATGATGTAATAGTAGAGGCTTTATCATCTAAATATGCGGTGGTGAAATTGCTTACATATTAAGGCAACCCATAAATTAAAATATCTTTGCATGTGTAAAGCTAGCATGTCAGAGATTCAGTTATACAGATTTTTAGAATGCATACTGAGATAATTTCAGTCCTGAAAAAATGAAATGTACCTTTTATTGTGCAGCCTCTTTCCATGCAATGCTGCAGAAATATGATTTCTTGGCCAGGTATCTAAAAAATTAAGCTCTCTGAACTCATTGGGACTTCCTTTTTAATCAACACATATAAGCTGCGTTGAAAAATCTTTGTCAAATAAGCCACAGAATGCCAATAAGGATGCTGTATCTGTGGCAGAAGACATTTATATAGCAATCCTAAAAACACTTTAGGAATTACACAACAGAGGTATATATATAATCGTCAGATCACATCCATTCACTTAGTGAACTTTCAAAATTACAATGGCACTGGAAAAGTGGATTTATGACCAGTCTCATACTTATGACCATTGCAGTATCTAGTGGTCACATTCTCTTGCCCTGCATGAACTGCCTCTTCTTCAGTTCTTCCTCCCACCTGCCTATCCACCCCTTCTATGTTTTTGGCGTGGTTGATATGAATTCTGCTGCCATCATCTCAGGTGACCTTTGTTATCATCTTTTCCTTCCTTCCTTCCTTCCTTCCTTCCTTCCTTCCTTCCTTCCTTCCTTCCTTCCTTCCTTCCTTCCCAGCCCAGCCCAGCCCAGCCCAGCCCAGCCCAGCCCAAACCCAGGCTCAGAGATGTAGCCCCTCCTATGACCAAAACCATGCAAAGTTTCTCCTGTCAAGTCCTGGGCAGCTTAGCTGAACTTCACCCTGAAAAAGGTGAACAGAGGGTGGTGCCTTTTCCAGGGAAGACCTGGACACACAGAAATTTTGCAGGCAATGGGAGAAGGTTTAGGTGGGAGAAACTTTGCAGAGCCTTGCCCATATGAAAGTCCATGTCCTCTCAGACTGGTCTGGAGTTGAGCTAGGTGGGGAAGAATGGAGAGAGGGAGGAAAGGCAAACAAATGGGGATGGCAACAGCAGAAGTGGCAGTGGGATACAGCAACTTCTTCATCTTGGCCATGATGATTACATGGTCCTGGTTTAATGGCTTCAACTGCAAGTGCCAAATGACACAGTGATGTGATGTTTGCTTAGTATCCTTTTTGCTTAGTGAGAGAAATTCCAGTCACAATAAGGGTCATAACCCAAGAACTATCTATAAAACAATACTAAAACATAACGTAACAGGTATTAATCATTATTTAGGTTACAATACAATAGCTCTTATACAGTACCATATGTCAGGGTTTCAAGATATGACAGATCAAGAAATAGACTCATAAGATTATTGGACCTCTCTTTATTGATAAAGATTATAGTGACAGAACTTCGAAATCCTGGAAAGTTTTCCCTCCTTTCTCTTATACTAATAAGATTTTTTAAACAAAGAGGAAGTTTCTTTCTAATGTTCTGTTCCTATTCTAGACTTAAATCATTTTTTGCCAATTTGCTGCCAAATATCTTCAAGGTAGTCTCTGTGGTAAGATTTCTCAGTTATTCAATTTCTGGCATTAATTGGTACTGGGGATTCCCAATATTGAAAGCCAATCTTAGAGACTGTCAGGGAGAAAGAAGGATTAATAGATGGAATTCAACTATGTTGGTGGAAATGGCTATCCCAATTCCAAAAATATTTCCACACTGACTCGCACCATCTGAGACTATCATTTGGTATAGGCTATGTTAATGTTACAATACATAAAACATGTTTTAGTGACTGTAATTTAGAAAATTTCTAATTATTGTCATAAATAAACTCAAATACATAACATATGACAAGGAAAAGAGACTAGAAGTAAAAATGTTTTTTTTTTTTTAATTTGATTTATATGCCGCCCTTCTCCGAAGACTCAGGGCGGCTTACAATGTGCTCAGCAATAGCCTTCATCCTTTTGTATATTTATACAAAGTCAGCTTATTGCCCCCACAAACTGGGTCCTCATTTCACCTACCTTAGAAAGGATGGAAGGCTGAGTCAACCTTGAGCCTTGGCGAGATTCAAACCCTGCAGTAATTGCAGGCAGCTGGTCTTAATAAGCTTAATAACAGGGTGCCTTAAACCCCCGTACTACCAAGGCTCTAAATGTTGCCCATATATTAAGTCCTGCAGCCTTCAGTATCCTAGTGCCAGTACATGGTGTGATTTTTTACTTTCACTGTATGACATTTATGAAGCTGAGGGAGCTCCTATAAGAATCATAACAGAAAACTAAAACTAGGTGTTATGGAGTGAAAGGCTGACATTTCCTATCATTTTCAGTGATAGCTCCATGTTTTTTGTGATTTGTAGTTCTATCATGAACCTCACTGAAACTGCATGGTAGCAGTGGATGAGAAGCTGCTCCAGCCATTAACACAGTTCCTAAATCTGTGGCAAAGAGGAGGTGGCAATTTGTGTAGTACTATGATATTATTCAAGAGACATTTAAGTCACTGGTGATGCCTCCACAGGAAGCAGCATCACTCTTATTGTGTTGAATCTGAGGGAGGATTGTTGATGACTGCAGCAACTGTTCCATTTTAAGGCCATCTGTAGCACTTAAAGAAAATTAAGGCTAGCATTTTGTTCACACTTTCTTGAAAGCAAGATTCACAATGGGATTTGTTTCTGAGAAAACAGGCTTGTGTTCTAAAAGTGGGATATGAATCATTACTAATTATGATATCATTTTACTTATAGTCACTAACATTTAGAAGATGCTTTGGATGTACAGCCTGCCTTTTTTGCTTTATGTGTCATTCATTTTTCTCTTCCCCTCTACATAATTCTTTTCACAAGATGAAAGTTTCCTACAATATCTTCCTTTTTCTACCTTGTTTGTCCACTTCCTCCTGAAGATTATCTTTTTCATTAAAAAAAGTAATGAGTTAGTTTTTGTCCTATCATATAAGTTTTCTGCTCCATCTATTAAAGCCTTCACAGATCCAACAACCTAATTTCATGCTGCACTACAAAATGAAATCCTCAAATTATGCAAAATTAGCATTAAAAATCAAAAGACAACAAACAATAGGGCTTTTTATGTGGTTTTTGTAATTGCACAAAGCTGGTTACCTTAGCCATAATTGTTTGTGCTTCATTAACATGCAAAATGGTTTTGTAGACTAACCTGAACACAAAAGAAACCATTTGTGATGAGAACTATGCTTTGTTTAATGTTAGACACCATTGTATTTGCTTTCCTAATATAACAGTTCTAATTAGTACCTAGCATTCATCCAGAGTTTTTCAGCTTGAACATGCTGAAGGTGACAATTGAGTCACAATTCCATGGCACCCTTTGTCAGCTCCTGTCAAAATATAGCTAAGTCTTCAGGAGTTGTGATCTAAATACTAAAAAAGGGGGAAAAAAGAAAAAAGTTAATAGTTTGGTGGTGGGAAATCAACTTCATGCAGTTTAAGAAATAATTTTGAATAGTGCATTGTTTTCAGTGCAGTGTTTTAAAGAAGCTTGTAGAAGCTTAACCACTGCAGCCACAATTCTGTGAAGACTTACCTAGTATAAGGTCCATTGGCCACATCCAAGGAAACCTACAGAACAGGCTTTAAAGCAAAATATTTATATTAAAAAAATGAATGTGAAAGAAAGTAATAGCGGAAGATATGGGTGTATATTTTTAAAATCTAGATTTTTTAATATCTGGGTTTGTTTGAATTTTTTTAGTAGACTTCCTGCCTTTATTTTTCCTGAAAGAAACCTCATAGGATATGTAGCAAGTCCCTGGCTCTGCTTCAAAGTTAGCTAATTAGAAAGATGAGAACTTTGTTCTGTTGATGCTTTGATAATAACATACCAAAGTCATTAATAAATGAGAAAGGATTTCAAAGTTCAAATAATTGAAGATAAGAAAAATCAAAATGGGTAGGTTTGATCATCCTTAATTCCTTACAGTATTTTAATAGTATCATTATATAATCATTTCTACTGTCTCAATAATGATCCAACCCAGTCACTAAGTCACATGAAGGCATTTGTCTCTCCACATGAAACTGCCAGGCAAGATCACCCAACACCATGAAATGAGATATCATCTGTATGCTGAAGATACACAGCTTTGCATCTTCTTCCTCCCCCTCCCTCCCCCCCCCCCCCGGTGATCCAAGCAATGCTGTGGTTGCCCTTTTTCAGTGCCCGGAGGAGTCTGGATGGGGGATAACAGGCTTCAGTTGAACCCTGACAAGATGTGGCCACAAGGAACCTCAGGATCTACTTGTTTATCAACTTTAGTTATGGATTGGGCTATATGATGCCAGACAGACCTGATGAACAATTTGGGATTTTTCCTGGACTCATGAGTCCTGCTTGAAGAGCAGATGGCAGTCATGGCTAGAGCTTTTGAACAATGTTGTGTTGTGAGGCAGTTGTGCTCTTACCAGGATCATGAGGCCCTGTGCACACTCACTCATGCCCTAGTCATCTCTCAGTTGGATTACTGAAACATGTTCTACATGGAGCTACCCTTGAAGAGTATTTGGAAGTTATATCTGGTGCAGAATGCAGCAGCATACACAATTCTAGGGGCCCCTAGAAAACTAGTTACTAGTCTTCTTCCGGCTCCAATTCAAGGTGTAAGTTACTATACTTAAAGCTCTGTATGGCATGGTTCCAGGGTATCTGAGGAGCTGTCTCACCCCAATGGGACTACCCCCCACCCTTATGTCAGTTGAAGAGGCCTGCTAGAGAGCCTATTTACTAATGAAATGTGGCTGGTGAGGTCAAGAAAAAGAGCTTTTTCTGTTGTGGCCCTGATACTGTGGAACATTCTACCACCATTTTGGCCTTCAAGAAGGTTATTAAAACTTTAATTTGCCAGTTGGTTTGGGACTCTGAGGAGGTGGTTAATACAGTAAGGGGACTTCATCCCTGTGCCATCTGTCCCTTGATTCCTATTGTTTTGCATAATTTTAAATTTTAAATTGCTTTTCTGTTTATCTTTTTATGATCTGTAAGTCACCAAGTGTCACCTTGTCAGGAATATGGGCAGCATATAAATTTAATAAATAATTAAGGAAGTTCAATAGATAAACCAGTTTTCACTTACAACAAGTTCTATTGTATTCAGGAATGTGGGATATAAGGAATAACCCTAGCTAGATTTCATTAATCATGGGGAGGGGGAATCTCCATTTAACATTTCAAATCAATTAATCATTAGCCTACAAGCTTTTTGGAGATGATTATCTGATTGGTTTTGTATGAATGACTTTTTTCCCCCTACTATATTATCTTTTTTCTTATTTCTATCCTTTATTCCTCAGGTTTCAAAATAAGACAGGATAAGCATGACTGTTTCAATTCTAGATTAATTCCCTTACAGAGCAGCTAGGAAGTAGCTGGGAGTAAACATGAAGGCTCCTGCTGAGAGATTGTCTCCAGCATCGTGTCAGCATATGAATAATCCAGTAACAAGTCGAGCCAGTAAGACAGCGCCCGCATTTCTTTCTGATGATCACAGTATGATTCTGAACTGATAGCGTGATGTGTTTTCTTTTCAATGATTGTCTAGGAAACCACAGATCTCATGTGTTAGTCCATATATTGACTCATAGATTGTAAGCACACTTATTGCCTAAAAGGTAGGGACCCTTTGGGTTGTTAATATTTTTAGGTTTAGAAATAAATTTGTATGTGTATTATGAAGGGCTGTTTTCAGAATCGTAAAGTATTTGTTAAAAACGTTCTCACCAATTTTTCTATTGAAAAAAAATACTATTTCTTCTTCATTGGGTCAGGAACTTACAATTATTACAATATAGTGGATTGTAATATAGAAAGACCTTTGTCCATATTAGATTTCTGAATATCAGCTGAACCTTCAGATGCTCAAACCTGGCTGAGAATTTAGTGTTCATGTGGGCCATACATGTTTGACTAACTTCTGTCAGCTGGGGATCTGATCATAAGCTTGAACTTACATATTCTTGAATATGAGTATTATTTTCTGGACAAGTTGGGTCTCTTCTTTGTAAAGATCATAAATCACGCAGCAGAACTATATTTCTTTTTAGGTTCCTCCCTACTGAGAACATGTGGAGGTTGAGAAAAGAATGGAACAAAGCAGAATGTATAACTCCTATGTTCTGCCCAGTTTGGAGTCTTCCATATATTCAGCTGAATGCCTGAAGAAACTGAAGTCACATATTTACTTTGAGTATAAATGTATGCTCAAGGATGGCCAAACTCTTTGTGAGAATCTGGCTTCAAAACAGATGGATACTTCTAAATTTTTTTTAAAGGATCATATATATATATTTTTCAGGATCTGTTCTGTAACTTGTTTGATCTTACTCATTCATCTTACTCATTTTGTCCCAATCTTGCATTTTTCTTAATATAGTCATTTTTCCTAGTCTATCATCTGCTTGCATCACATGTTCAAAATAGCTTCTGCTTGCTGATCATTGCCTTAATTGAGCAGCCAATCTAGGATTGATAGATTGGTTCTTTTTACAGTACATAATATTCTTAGTAACTGTCTCCAGATCCATAAACTGACTGTGACTATCTTTTGCTCTTTTTTCAATGTTCTTCCTTCTTAGCCTTATATTATTCTAGGAAAGACCATTGCTTTAACTATTTCATTTTATTTAAATCATAGAAATGTACTCATCTTTCAAATGAACAATATGTTCCATAGATGAACTATGATTACAATTAATGATCTTAGTGCTTAATATTTGATTCCCTTAAACAAGAAAACTACAATGAAATATATTTGATGGAAGATACAACTGGAAGATTAATGAATCACAATCAAGCATAACAAGGGCCAGCTTTTGTGCAAAACACATTTGACTGCATATATACATGCAGATCATTCTGCATATCTACATTCAGATTACTCTGCATATCTACATTCAGAACATTGTATGCATATGTACATTCAGACTGCCAATAACTATGACAATTTATTCTCTACCCATCAAAGCCTTCTGGACTTCTTGAATTACTATATATGTAAATTCAGATTTGTCTTTCATATTCTATATTTCTAATAATGCATTACTTCAGTTTAAGTGCCATGTATTGAAGATACCGTATTTCTATTCGTAATAACTACATATTGTTTGTTCCTCACTTTCAACTAAAACCTGTAAACAAAACTATATTATTCAACGGTTTGCCTTTCAAAATACAGTCAGATATATTTCTTCAGTCCAACTCATCTTTAGCACTTTGGATAATATTTATTTCACCTACTCAGTTTGTCTAGTCAAATAAATCAACAATGGAATGTAGATCTCATAGTGTAAAGGAAAGAAGAGCAGCATATTCTCATCAAAAATGATATCAGATTTGTTTGACAAGATCTATTTTCCATTAAGGGCTGATGCTTCAGATTAATTATCCTTTAATTCTTCAATGATTGCACCTTATATTTTATCTTTGCCTATGATTTCATACAGGATCAAAGTCAAACCATCTAATCTATAGTGGCCCAAGTCACTCCAGTCATCTTTCATAAAATAATGGCACAACATTAGCCTTATTTGAATCCTCTGGAAATCAATTTTGCATCTTGATAGTCAACATAGGAATATATTCCAAGAAATCCCTGAAAAGACCATTTTGGATTTAGAGAAACACAGATAATTTAAGCTTTCATTTCTGCTCGCCAGAAGACTAGGTTTCATCTCATATGAATTTATAATGCCTGAATCCATTCTAGTAATCTTTCTAGAGGGAGGATAACAATATGCAGCCAAACTTGTCTTTTCCCAAATCTTTGGACATCTTTATGCAGGTAATTTCAGAAGCTCTTATTAAAAGGAATGTCTTCACATTGGTAATTTAACTACACATGATACCATTTGTGTGAATGTGTGTGGTATGATTTCAAAGCTTTCATGTGTGAGAGGACAGTTTTGAAGAAGTGCTGTTACATGAGGATATGTTCCATCTTTCCATTAGCAGAACCCAGAATGCATATGTCCTGATGCATTATCCAGACTATATATGTAACTGAAAGACTGCATAATGCTATGGCTCAGAATTGTATTCAGTATTGTTACATCCAATGCAGTGGTGAAATCCAAATTTTTTTACTACCGGTTCTGGGTGTGGCTTGGTGGGCATGGCTTGGTGGGTGTGGCAGGGGAAGGATACTGCAAAATATCCATTCCCACTCCATTCCAGGGGAAGGATACTGCAAAATCCCCATTCCCTCTCCACCCCTGGGGGAAGGATACTGCAAAATCTCCATTCCATTCTCTGGGCCAGCCAGAGGTGGTATTTGCCGGTTCTCCAAACTACTCAAAATTTCCATTGCCGGTTTTCTGAACTGCTCAAAATTTCTGCTACCGATTCTCCAGAACCTGTCAAACCTGCTGGATTTCACCCCCGATCCAATGTATTTTTATTCAGATAAAAATGAGCACGACAGCTTGGCAATTTCTAATTAAACTGGTTGATCCTGAAACAATTATTCAGGGTTGAAACTAGCTGGGAGACCACCAGGAAATCCTTGGGGCATGCGCTAAAATGGGAAGTGTGGGAATGAGTGCTTATTTATGCATACATACATACATACTAGAAGACAATCTCAAATTATTTCTGAATTGTTGCCAAGAAAAGGAGGAATTTATTCTGACTTGTTGAAGTCATTGCCATTTTTTTTTACACTACTATTGTGGTGCTTCAGTGCAATTATGAATCTCTCTCTCTCTCTCTCTCTCTCTCTCTCTCTCTCTCTCTCTCTCTCTCTCTCTCTCTCTTTTTCTCTCTCTCTCTTTTTTTTTTAGGCTTTGTGTAGTGAGCCACAGAGATGACCTTGGATAAGACATCCAGAAGCTATTAGGGCAACAATAGGTAAAAGCATACATTAGGCCCAGGGAGGCAGACCAAGTATTAGAAAAAAATTCAGATTGTTCCCCCTCCCCTGATTTCCTGGGGTACAAAAGGAAGAGAAGGAAAGGAAAACAGTCAGACTTGCAACATTCTGTTACCACAGCCATCTTAGTAAAATATAGTTCTGGTCTTCCTGTGGAGTCAGTTTCTTCCTCTGGTATATCTCATAGGGTTGACACTTTCAAATTACATGGAGAGGCTCACAGGTATATAATTTACATATAAAAGCTATTCAAAGTGGAATGCACAGAAATGGAGAACAAGTGAAAGTACATAACTATTCTGTCTCAAAACACTGGAAAAACACTACAGAATACTAACTTTGTAGCTAATTCATTAGCTAAATTTATGTATTTATTTTTTGTAAAGGACTTATGTGGTTGCAAATCTCAGGATATAATCTTCGGAAGTTAACAATTTAAAACACCAACACTACCAAAATAAATACAAATAACTACTATAAACCCAGGATAAAAATGCTGAATATAACCCAAAAACATGCCAATGAATAAATAATGTGAACCAAATTCATTTAATATTTGTCAGTCTGCTCTAAGCCCAAGATTGATATAGAACAATTTAGCCAGGATTCTGTTCTTTATTTGTTTACACACAATAGACAGAATATTGCCAGGCTAAACCCTTGCTACTCTCACCCTAACAGATATACCTTGGGAAATTCTAAGGAGTTGCTATCCTTAGTCTCTTCTTTTGTGTTCTATCCTGACATGCTGCTTCAAGTCTCTCCTCCACCCATTCAACCCCTTTGTGCAATATGTGTTCTTCTTCCCTGGAAATTGTGGCTTCTCTGTAGTCTATCACAGCTGTTTCCCCTTCATAGGAAATATGTTTGACATCATTCCAGCCCAAGGCTCAGGAACACAGCCGAGTCTTTAAAGCCTTACAGAAGGTCAACAGGCTAGGACCATCAGGACTTCTGTGAAAATAATGTTTCATTGGGCAGCACTGAAGCAAAGAAGGCACACTTCTTGAATCCCATCAGGTGATATGGTTAGATAGAAGAGCTCTGTAGCAAGCCCATTCTATTTGATCTGATGGGATGTGGAAAATAAGATAGATGGTCCTACAGAAAATCTGATTCTGTGTCATAAAGGGCAATGGAGGTAATGACTAGCACCTTGAAGCTCACTAATACTCAACGCAATTTGAAAAGCAATAGTCACTTGGACTTATCTCAATATACCAAAAACTTCTGTGCCACTTCTTTCTGCACCAGTTGACGCTTTCAAGTATTCTTCAAGGACAGCATCTTGTAGATCACATTCCAATAGTTGAAACAGGAAGTGAATAGTGTCTCCTGGTTTAGGTATAGCTAAGTTGGTACATAAAATAATTTTGTGAAAAAATCTTCCTAGCCACAGCTGCTCTTTAAATAGGACCTGTGGTCCAAGAAGACCTCTAAATTGCTCACCAACTCTGTGTCAGTGAACCCCCATTCAGGCTTAAAAATAGAAAATATCCAGATCTAGAAGCCCTCAAAATCCACCACTTGATTTTGCCAGGGTTCACCCAAAGCGTATTCACCCCTTCTACAGTTTCCAGACTAGGAAAAGAAATTTGAAGGCATCATTTGATCAGCCTAGGACAGAGATGTACAATTGGATATCATGAACCTATTTATGATATCTCACTTCCTGTCAATGAATGAACTTGCCTAGTAGTTTCATGGAGATATTGAATAGGAGAAGAAAGAGCCCTGACGCACCCCTCAGAGTAAAAGTCTAATGTGAGATTTCTGCTCTGCACCAATTCTGACTGGATGCATTCATGGAAGAAAGAAGAGAACTGCTACAATTCCCAACACCAATCACTCCAACCGTTGAGCCAGTCTAGAAGGTGTCATGGTCAATGGCTTCAGAAGCTATTGACAGATCAAAGAGAGGCAGGATGGATGCATGCATATGCATATTTGTTAATAAGTACATCTTCATTTTGTTTATTAATAATCAATGACTTTTTTCTTTAAAACAGAGCAAAATGTCTGAAATCTTTAAAAACTAGCAAGCAAATTTTGTTATTTGTGTTTTTGTATCTGTTTTTCTATGCCTTGTGACAAAGTGTCCAGAAGTATAAAATGATTTGTATATTCAGTGGTCATTTCTTTCCTATAAGTAATAATTGAATCAGGTCACATTAACTTTCTACCTGCCACTGATGACATGAGGAGTGTTGATAAAAATCTTACCAAATGCTGTTATTTTTTCTTAGATTTATGTACAAATTCTTTCAACTTACCCCCTGTAATGGCATTTTTGTCATACATAATGTGTCTGCTATTACTAGATGCATTAAAAAATCAAATAAAACCAAGTAATTTGTGTCAAAAATATGAAACACTCAACAAATACATCATTATGCCAGTAACTGCTTGCTATTTAAGGCATTAAAGCAATTGAACAATGTCAAGTTTAGCTATTAATGGTTTTGATGGTTTTAGTTTGTTTGTTTTGTTATGTTTCATTTTAAGCAATGGCTTAACAATTATTATGTTTTTGTCATATTTCCTGGTGTATTTTAGCCATTTTAGGACTCAAAGCATAAATATATTACATGTCTGATTGTCATGTATCCTCCATTAAATGTTACAGCACCTATGTAAATATATTTGAATCAATTTTCAATGAAATATTATCTTTACCTCAGCCCATTTCTCAGGTTTCATCCAGACTGATGCATGAACTAGAAAGCACATAGTCAATGATTCAATAACACAGCCCTTGACAAGAGAGTTTTATGGTAAATATTAGAGAATCCATTAATAATTAAGAACAACTATCACAAACTTGGAGACTCAAGCTGTATTTGCAACAGTTCAAATCAGAAGCTTCTCTTACAAGACTGATTGGACCTTTTCCAATAAGGATTCAGATTGGGATATAGTACTGAGAGCTTTGGTTGCCCTTATCAATGACCCATGGTGATCTTGAGATGGGAGTCCTGCATCCTTTGTGATCTTATTTTGACCACCACTATCCCATAAACTGCACTGGCTCCCAACAGGCTTTTAGGCAGAATTCAAGGTGTTATCACTATAAAGTTCTACATACCATAGGGCTGGTTTGGCTATGGGCTATTTTTTACACTTTTAACTTGTTTTTTTAAAAAAAAATAATTGAAAGATTCTCCATCTTCCAGGATTTCTTTCCACCCACCCACACAAAGTCTGAAAGGAATTCTCACCCCTCACAACATTTATTTACCCCTGTCTCCATTATGCTTTGAATGGATTAAAAGGGCATGGAAAGGGTCAAAACAGTATCAAATGAAATGCATCTGTGTAGTCCTATATTCCATCAACAGCTTTTCAGACATGACAAAATAGCCTTTAGAAGAAGAAGTCTTGATCAACTCCAATCAGTACTCCCAAAGTGAATGTGATTCTTTTCACCCTTATTCCCACAGTGCAATGGGTGGCAGCAATATTTTTAGAGCACTGTTCCAGCATTTGACGGTTATTTATAAAACTACTGAAGAGTTAGATTTTCTCCCCTTTTACTTTTTGTAAAATGAAGCCAACAATTTCTTCAAATTTCACCATTTTAATTATAGGTCAGATATATTTAGTCATCACATTGTTGGGAACAGCAGAAAGTTTGTTCAGTGAGGTTTCTTCCCAGTCTCCCTCGGGAATCAGCTAGCATTGCAAAAAGTGATAATTATTTTGTGGTTATGCAAAAATACTCACCGTTTTTTGTGGCAAGACATAGGGAGCCATCTCACAAGTGGGATGGCAAACTAATTTTCTTTGGTTTGCAATACTATTTATGCAGCCAGTGGAAGAAAGGACATATTCCCCTCACTATCATCTAAATTAGATTTGTTTGCAAAACACAGATTGAGAAATAAGGACTTGCATTATTCCAATCCAAGTACAGCCAACAGAAGATCTGTTCAGCAGTCAACTAGTTGCATTGAAAATATTCAAATCCTCAGGATCCACTGATCCTGGATTGCAAAATGCTTGCTTGAAGAATTTCTGTTGGCATTTGGCTTACTTATCAATAAATTAAATGAATCCCTGTTTTCGTATTGGAAGCTTTTTCCTATACTTGCCAAAATGCCACTCAAATGAATGCTAGCATGCAGTACTCTTACACAGCTCCCAATTTATTTCAGAGATGGTTACAGGAAATGATACTCTAATGACAAGTTCATATATAACTACAATCATTCAACCAAAATACAGTAAATAAATATCTTCCCCTGCCACCATTGTCACCTTTTAAAAAAAATGATGTCTTTGCACTACTGTGTCAGACCTCTTGACATGATCCAGTGGCCTGTTTCAGTATCATGTTTCATGGCATTATAAATGAACAGCAAATGCTTGATTTTTTCTGATAGCTACTCATTCACCTATCAATGCGCTAATAACATTTACTAGGTTCTTTGAGGTCTTGAAGTAGAATGTAGATAATGTCTTATTTGTTTGCTTGCTTATTTTATCCGGCAAACCATAGTCTGGTGAATGACACCACTGTTTGTCATTTAAAACCAAATGGAATGTATTTTGATATCTGGTACAATAATTCTTAACCTAAGCCAAGATTGTCTGCTGAATACACATGGTCAGAAAAAGGTTTATGGCAGTAACATATCAGATAAGAAAGATTCTGATTCCTCCCTCCCTCCCTCTTTTGGTCCATTTAATGGATTTAGGTAATTAATTTAGAGACCATTTTTAAAAAAAAAAATGATCTCAAGAACCTGGATATAAAGAACCTAATTACTCTGTTTCCTCTAAAATAAGACATCTCCTGATAATAAGCCCAATCGGACTTTTGAGTGCATGTGCTAAAATAAGCCCTCCCTGAAAATATTTAAACACATGCACAGCTGGTCCCCGCCATTTCCTCTGGTTAGGGTTAGGGAGACAGAGCTGGAAATCAGGTAAGATGGCAAGAAACGCCCCATCTTACTCCACGTGCCCCAAAGTAATAAGACATCCCTGAAAATAAGGCCAAGCACTTATTTCGGGTTTCAAAAAAATATAAGACAGGGTCTTATTTTCGGGGAAACACGGTAGCTGTGGGACAAATGTTATTCAAGTAAATTTTTAAAAATGACTCTACTACCTTGAACTGTGCATCTATTTTGAGGTATCTGAAATGCTAAACTTGCTGGTTTTAAGGGATTATCTGTTTGCCGGATTATAATATTGTGAGCATTAATTTTGCAATACAAGATCATAGTACAGCATGTACAGTGCTCGTATAACAAAAAGCTTTCATAGGGGAATACAAGAGCAATCTTCTCACATCTCTCCCCCTCACTCTCAATCACAGCAGCAACTTTCAGCCTTGTAACTACTGAACTGTATGCCAGGAATAATAGAGTCCCCCAAAACCCTCACTTTAACATTAGCAGTAGGAATGCATAGTACATACCTCAAAAATTAGAACAAAAACTGATAAACTAGCGTATGTACATTTACAGCAAGAGCAACCATCAACGTACCACTTTCCTCCCCCCCTTTTTAATTTCCACACACTTGTTCTGTAGATAATATGACACTGCAGGGCTGCTATAGCAACATGAGGCCAGCTATGAACATTCCTGAAACAGTTCATGTGAGAACCCTTGCAAAGCAAAAAAAAAGAAAAGTGGGGGGGGAGGAGAAGTGATCTTGGCATTTGGCGTTTACTGGATTTCCTTTTTTGGCTGCCACTTTTTTTCCTCCCTTTTGCATTTCATTCTTTGGAGTCTCTGTGACACGATTAGAATTAGACTGAAAGTGTTCTACCCTGTTTATAAATGAGTTGCATGTCTGTGTAGTATTCCTGCCTGAATTCTGGTGGCTCAGCAATCAGCCTGCAGAGAAGAACTGTTCACAGAAAAATTTGTTTAGAAGAAAATGGACAGGCCATCTCTTTGCTCCTCCTGGTCTTCCTGGATTGTGGGAAGCTTTGCAGCAGCTTTTGTTTCTATTTTCTCAAATGCCAGATGGAGTTCGGACAAATAGGGTTCTCACTCATGTATTGTTCAGATGCTTAGTATCTGAAGATCTTTCTGCTGTAGATATTTCACCTAGGATTAAGGCAGTGGTGGAATTCAATTTTTTTTTTACTTACTGGTTCTGTGGGCGTGGCTTGGTGGGCATGGTGTGGCTTGGTGGGTGTGGCAGGGAAAGGATACTGCAAAATCTCCATTCCCACCCCACTCCAGGGGAAGGATACTGCAAAATCCCCATTCCCTCCCCATTCCTGGGGGAAGGATCAGGGGTGGGTTCTACTTACCTTTACTACCGGTTCGCAACGGGGCATGCGCAGAAGCGTTTTTATGATGTCAGAGTCAGTGGGCGGAGCCTCCCGCCAGTTTTACTACTGGTTCTATAGAACCGGTGCGAACCGGGGGCAAAATCTCTATTCCCACCCCCTCTCTGGGGCCAGCCAGAGGTGGTATTTGCTGGTTCTCTGAACTACTCAAAATTTCTGCTACCGGTTCTCTAGAACCTGTCAAAACCTGCTGAATTTCACCCCTGGATTAAGGCCATAAAAAGTAGGACTGTGTTATGTGTGGGAGAGGCAGGGATAAAGTGTCCATCCCTATTTTTTCTCCATTGTATCCAATAGTGGGCAATAGGATATCTGTATCTATATCTATCTATAATGTGTAACCTAAAGGAGTTTCTGATCAAGATGTTCTCATGCGAAAAAATTGGAAAAGAAGGAATAGATGTTGGGATGTTTCCTTGGTGGCTAGATAAATGTTTTCTCTTCCTTTCCTGTATTACACAACCACAGATTCTGTTGAGCCAGTTATTGGTCTGTTCTGTTGCTGCTTGTTTAATAGCAAGTTGTTTATTAATAGTTTTCTCACTCCTACATGCCATAACTATATCATATGAACTTTATACATAAACATTCTCATAATCTATATCTCTTTACTGCATTAAACCATTGCTAAAGAACATGCTTGGCTGTTTCCTTAGGTTCCCTGCCCGACATGACTTTTACAAATTATATGTACAAAGATAATGGGGAGCTGCATAGAGTGGGCTGGTTTGCTTTCTGGTAACCACTGTGCTGCGATGACTATGCCAATCATAGCCAGAGTTCATTGATCTTGACACACACACACACACACACACACACACACACACACACACACATATATATATATATATATATATATATATATATATATATATATATATATATATAAATTTGATTTATATGCCGCCCTTCTCCGGAGACTCAGGGCGGCTTACAATGCGTTAAGCAATAGCCTTCATACTTTTGTATATTTATACAAAGTCAGCTTATTGCCCCCACAAACTGGGTCCTCATTTAACCTACCTTAGAAAGGATGGAAGGCTGAGTGAGCCTTGAGCCTGGTAAGATTCGAACTTACAGTAATTGCAGACAGCTGGTGTTAATCACAATGCTTTTTTAGTCTGCTGAGCTACCAGGCCCGTTATATGTTTATAATCCTGTAATTATTTTGATAGAACTACATTCTTGTCCTTATGATCAATTTCAACTGTAGTTAAACTTTTTGAAATGCAGAAACCAAATAATTCTGCAATGATTTTATTCAAACAGTTATGTTTTCCTGGATATTTTATTTATGCTATAATTGTTAGTTTTGACAAACTATAAAAGCCCACGAAATCACTTTTTTACTTATTAGAAACAACACTTTTATCCAATTTCACTAAATGTCTTTCCTGGTACATTTTAATTAGCTTTTGCCTCTTCAGCTTGCTGGAAAGAGCTAGATAGCTCCAGACCACGTCACTCTATAAAACAGCAGGTGTCAGCTTTAACTGCTTCTGAAAATATTAAATGTATTCAATTAAAAGAACCCCTTAGAGAATGATCCTTTTTATGTTCATTTGTCTTATGCAAACTCTCCAATGTGTTTTCGTCATTTTACAATATGCTCCTTCTAGTTTAGTGACCCAATTATATCTCAAATTTTCTAATGTCACAGAACATTCCATGTAGTACATTTTCTCTAATGCAATCTATCACAGCACATTTGATGGAGCCATCGGTGTATTACAGAAGCAAACACAACATCTTTCTTAAAACGATGATATAAGTAACAAAACACCGCTGTTTCCAAGTGTAAATTAGAATAATAGATTCTTTTAATGAAAAGAGGAAGGGCACTTGAAGACAACTGATTTTCCACAAGCGTCATACAAACATATTAAAGGAAAAGCTTGGAAGGCAAAATTTGGACTATTGTTTCTTACTAGTCTGCAATACCACGATTGGCAGAAATAAGCATGCAGATGAGTGGAAATATTCAGGTAGTGTTTTAGAGGTCATAGGTATTATTCTAACAAAATGAAAGTAAATAATGTCTAGAATAGCATAGATGTTGAGGTCATGGTTGTACATTTGGAGAACATACTGTACTTTAAAAGCATGCTTCAAAGGAGGAATTACTAAAAACAGAAAGACCTCTCACCTTATTTTATATGGATGAATCTCTCTGTTTTGTTATCTCTCACATTTAAACATTATTAGATTCCCAGCAATTCCATCTATTTTATAAAAATAATAATTTCAAAAACATCAGAAACAGCTATTTTCATTGTAGTGAATGTTTGCGTATATGGGTTTTATGTTTATACTTGCCTAGTAATATACCGTTTCAGATGCATACAGTAAATGTGAATGGACAAACCAATTCATTCATTCATTCATTCATTCATTCATTCATTCATTCATTTTTTATGGTCACCCATATAAAAGTGAACAATCATTAAAACAACTTCATATATATTTCATAGAGATTTTAGAAAAGTGGTAATTTTTTACCAAAGAATGCCCTTGTATATGATGAATTGTTTGCATCCTTTGATCATTTAAAAATCAAGTTACATCTGTAAAGAAACAGACCTGTAGCAGGGCTCCAATAAAGAGCTTTGCCGCCTAGTCTGTTAGTCTGTTAGTCTGCAAAGCATTGTAAACTGTTTTTAATATGCCTCACCAAAAGTGGGCTGCTGCCCACCTTTATGGACAAACGAGACATGATATATGATTTCTCTGAGATATTTTCCAAAGTGTAAAAGCTGTAAAATCAAATATAATTCCAAAGTAATATTCAAGATCAGAAAAGGCAAAAGCTATCTCCCCAGCATATATTTAATCTATACCAATACTATAAAATAGCCTAAACCAATATGTATATATTATAAAGTCTTTAAAATTATAATATAATTGAATAATATATTAGATGACACAGCAAAAAAATATATTTGCAATACAACACAGCTGAGATTTTAAATACTGTTGAGTGAAAGTAATTTGGTAAAAAAAAAACTGACAAGACAGAGAAACTCCACAGATTTATTAATACAGGGATATATATGTGTGTGTGTGTGTATGTATGTATATATGTGTCTATATATATAGTATGTATGCAGAAAAATCTAGTTGGAAAGTGATAAATCAATAACGAACAGCCCGCCCCCCAAAAAAGTTGGGAGTGATGAGTAGACATGCAGTGATATATATATATTTCCTTCTGTTCAGTCATATCCAATTGTTAGAGATTGCCTGAACAAGTCTCAGCAGTTTTCTTTGCAAGGTTTTTCAGAAGTGGTTTGCCATTGCCTCATTTCTAGGGCTGAGAAAAAGTCACTGGCTCAAGGTCACTGTGTGCCTAAGGCAGGACTAGAATTTATGGTTTCCTTGGTCTTAATCACTACACCGAACTGCCTTTCACATTGGCAGTTCAAGAGAGAAAAGCTAGAAGTAAGATGACAAATCAATTTCTTCATTTCTTCTCATTTAGGGTCATACAAAGATATCTGAAAATAAAAATGAGAAAGAGAATTTACAAAATTACTAAGTAGTCAAGCAGAAATTTACATACTTTGGTCACATGATATCAGCACATTAAAAAAATCCATGTTTGGTGACTTCCGGTTTCCTTATCTTCGGCGATGGAGGTGCCTTTTGAAGCTCCGCCAGCCCCGCCGCCTGTAGAGCCGCTTCGCGACCCAGAAGCAGCTCGAAAACTTCAAAATCCTCAGGATTGTTGAAGCAGAGATCGCAGGGCACAGGTCGAGCCCCTGTAACCCCTCAGGGAATTGTTTCTGGGGAGAGAACAGGCGCGGCTCCCTCCCAACCTGCTGAAACTCCGGGCGACGTGGGACGATTCTGCTTTTGCAGAACAAGCCGGCTGCAGGAAACTCAAAGCGAAAAGAACCAGCCTTAATAAACAGCGAAACTATCTGAACCCTGAAACTTGGAAACGCAAGTATTAGCGCTTTGTTGACTTTTTAATCTGAGAAAAATGCGAATGAGTGAAAGTGCTTTGAAAAAACATGGCGCTCAGCCTTAGAGTTAACGAGCCAGCGAGTGTGGATTGGTGAAGTTATCTTGCTTTGTTACAAAGTTTCCAAGTTGCTACAAAGTTGCCTTGTTTGTAATAAGAGAAACAAGTGAAAAATTTCTCCCTTTTCAATACTTGACTTTGCTTTACTTCAGCTTTTATCTGATCAAATCTGGGGGACTTTTTTAGAAGTCTTTGTGCAGGAGGGAAAGGAAAAGGAACTTCCCTCTTTAGAAAAACTAGACCACGTGGCAGGATGGCTTCAAAGAAGCAGGAAGGGAAGGCAACGGGGGGGGGATCCCCCACACACAAACATGAAACGCAGCTTCCCCCTGCTCAACAGCTACAGACTCAGAAAAAAGAATTTGATGTGGGAGATTTAAAAGAATTTATTTCTAAAACTTTGGATGATAAATTTCAAAAATCTCAACAGGAGATAGATGATAAACTTTAAAAATCACATCAGGAATTTATGCAGGAAATTAATGAAGTTAAAGATATGGTGAAACAGAACCAAAACAAGGTGACCAAAAAAATATCAGAAGTGGCATCTGGCCTGGCAGAATTTATTGGGAAAGTTGATTTTAAAGTTGAAGAACTTAAATCAGAAGTTAATGTTAAGATGAAAGACAATGATTATAAAATTGCAGATGTTGACAATAAAATGCAAAGAGTTGAAAACGAGATTGTCATGGTACAATTCAGGGCAATGGAGTTTGCCATACGGCTTCGAGGAATTCGAGAGGAGGAAAGACAGGATCTGAGACAAGTTTGTTCTGAGGCCCTGGCCAAGATTATACAAGTTAATCCTGATGTGGTTTTTCACAAAATAGACAAAATTTACAGAGTGAATTCCTGGGTGGCCAGACAAAGACAATTACCTAGAGATATGGTCATATATTTTACAGATAGAGAAATAAGAAACGATATCCTGCAAAAATCCTTTTACACTTCTGTGCAAGTGGGGGGCTCACGAATTGGAATTTATAAAGAATTACCTCCTAAAATGCTGAAAGCTAGAAAAGAATTTGGCTTTCTTGTTAAGGAATTGCAAAATTTACAGATACCTTTCCGGTGGGACGCCCCAGTTGGTATAATTTTCAGATATAAGGGAGAAAGATATCGTTTGAATACCGTGGAGAAGGCACAGCACTTCTACACTACTATTCTTAAGGAAAGAACACCATCTCCACGTACATCTACAGTTTTGGAGATTAAGGAGAGTGAAGAGAAGCAACCTCAACGAGAATTGCAAGAACAGTCTAAGCAGGAATTAGAGGAAATGCAAGGCGCAGAAGGAGGTTTTCTGGATGAGCCTTTGCTGGAATCTTCTCCAATCTTGGACCCGACTCGGATGATTGAAGTTAAGGACCAACGTATAACTCGAGCTCAATCTAAGTTACTTAAACAAAAGCAACAACAACAACAGGAAAGACAAGACAAGGAGGCAGTTAAGAGTACTGCACAAGAGACTGGAGCCATGGGGGGAGCGAGATCGAAGCTTTCGGATGACCTTCGATTATTCTGCTCTTTGCTCCAGAAAGAGGGAGATGACGTTTAAGTGTTTATCTTGGAATGTTAATAGGTTGAATTCAGCACAGAAAAGGAAGAAATTATTTACATATTTGAAACAATTTAATAATGATATAATTTGTTTACAAGAAACGCATATCACAACTCAAGATCAAAAATATTTGATAAACTCCAAACTAGGAACACATTTTATATCTTCAACTTCGCAAAAAAAGAATGGTGTGGTTATTTATGTAAATAAAAAGTTAACAGCTAAAGTTATAGAAGCAGATGAAGATGGTAGGTTTGTAGCAATTGAATTGCTTACAGCAAATGGCCAAATTCTTCTGATTGGAATTTACGCTCCCAATCAACAACAGGACCATTTCTATAAGATGTTACATACTAAAATACTGCAATGGGATTACAGATCTATTTTAATTATGGGAGACTGGAATGGAGTAATTGATTCTAAATTAGATAAAAAGAGTTTGGCAAAGTCTAGGATCAGATTACCACAGACCTTTTTTGACATGAAAGAAGATATGGAACTAAAAGATGTTTGGAGAATACATAATCCAAAAGAATTGGACTACACTTTTTTTTCTGACAGACACAGATCCTTCTCTAGGATTGACTTCATTTTGTTGACAGATGACTTACTTGTTAAGACAAAAAGAACAAAGATCTTTCCAAGAACTTTGACTGACCATAGCCCAGTATGGATAGAAATTGAGATGGATAAGGTTGAGAGATGTTCTTGGAGATTAAATGAGAATTTGTTTAGATATGAAAAAAATACAACAGAACTTAAAAAGCATTTGAAAGAATTTTTTGAAATAAATTTGAATAAAGGTACCCCAATTGAAATTGTGTGGGACGCAAGTAAAGCTTATATGAGAGGGGTACTTATCTACATGAACTCTAAACATAGACTGTTTCGACAAAAGAAAAGATCTGAACTGGAAATAGAAATAAAGAATAAAGAACAGCTACTTATTAAAAATCCAACAGATGAAAGAATACGTAGTGCTATAAAACTTTTGAAAGACCAATTTCAAATGCTTATGGCGGAACAAGTTGCAACAAACTTACAATATGCGAAGCATAACACATTTTGTAACGCTAATAAACCGGGCAGATGGTTGGCTTACACATTGAGGAAAAAACAAAGTATACGGACTATTGATAGTATTGATATTGGAGGGAAAGAAATTTTTCAACAAAAATTAATTAAAGAAGCTTTTGTGGACTATTATACCAAACTATATGCCAAAGAGGAGGTGCAGAATGGACTTATAGAAAAATATTTAAATGATAAAAGAGTTACAAAAATTACTGATCAACAAAAGGAAAGAATGAATTATCCTATAACAGAGGAGGAGATAATAGTAGCAATTAAACAGTTAAAAATAGCCAAAGCTCCTGGCACGGATGGTTTGACCGCAGTGTATTATAAAACTTTGCAAGCTGAAATGGTGGGACAACTCAGAGATTTATTTTGCAATATTCAACAAGGGGGTAAAATACCCCCATCATGGACAACTGCTTATATATCTTTGATACCAAAAGAACAAGTCGGTCCTAAAAAACCAGAGAATTATAGACCAATATCTCTTTTGAATACAGATTATAAAATCTATGCGAAAGTATTAGCCAACAGGTTGATGCCAGTAATCCAAAAGGTGATTCATGATGATCAAGCGGGATTTATCGAGGGCAGACACATGAAGGATAATGTAAGGCAAGTAATAGATTTATTGGAATATCTTGAGAAGAATAAACAGATTCCTGCAATGCTGGTCTTTCTGGATGCTGAGAAGGCCTTTGATAGAGTGGATTGGAATTTTCTATTAAAGACTTTAAAAAAGATGGATTTTGGGGATCAATTTATACAGGCGATTTCAGCAATTTACCAAGAGCAAAAGGCACAGATCATCATTAATGGAAGTTTAACAACAGAGTTTAAAATTGAAAAAGGAACAAGACAGGGATGTCCGTTGTCCCCACTTTTATTTATTCTAACACTAGAAGTCTTGCTAAACACAATACGGGACTCTAATATCTTGAAAGGTATAATGATTAGGCAAGAGGATTACAGAATAAAGGCATTTGCAGATGATCTGGTTGTTACCCTATCACAACCAATGGAATCAATAATCCTGATGAAGGACATTATACAAGACTATGGTAAAGTTTCAGGTTTTAGACTGAATCCAAAAAAGACTAAAATGATAGCTAAAAACATGACACAAGATCGTAAACATGAGCTTGAAAGAAGGGCAGGTTTTGAGACTGTACCTAAGGTAAAATATCTAGGAGTTCAGGTTGCAGAATCAAACATGAAATTGTTTCAAAATAACTATGAGGTGTTGTGGCGAGAGGTGCAGAAAGACATGGAGACTTGGAAAAAACTGCAGCTGTCTCTACTTGGAAGAATAGCGGCAGTTAAGATGAACATTTTGCCAAAATTTCTTTTTTTGTTTCAAATGATTCCGGTGCTTAAAAGCGATAAACAATTGAAAGTCTGGCAAACTGGACTCAATAAGTTTGTTTGGAACGAGAAAAAGCCGAGAGTGAAATTGAAAATTATGCAAGATGTTCCAGAAAGAGGAGGTCTTAAACTTCCAAACCTACAGTTATATTATGATGCAGCAGCTTTAACTTTAACAAGTGATTGGTTTGGAAGTAAAAAGGCTGGAATATTGAATGCAGAAAGTTTTGATCTTGAATTTGGATGGCATGCTTACTTATTTTATGATGACAAAGTTGATAAAGTATTTAAAAGTCATATACTTAGAGACTCTTTGATGAGAGTTTGGAAGAAGTATCGACTCAAATGGGATTATAAAATACCGCTATGGCTGGATCTTGGTCATACTTTGTGGAATACAAATATAATGTCACTCGGGGGGTTTTTATACAAAGAGGTTCTTTTTACAGATGCGGGCAGATGGCAGCTGAAGACATTGCAGACACTGTTGGACGAAGGGATTAATTTAACTTGGTTACAATATAATCAATTACAATTGAGATGGAAAAAGGACCAAAAAACTGGTATTATGTTGCACGAGGAAGAATTGGTTAGACATATAAGAGAGAAAGGTCCAATGCATATCAAAAGGCTTTATAATGTTTTGCTAGAAAGGGACTCAGAAACTGAATTAGTTAAAGACTGTATGATTAAGTGGGCACAAAATTTTGAAGAACCAGTGATGTTGGAAACATGGGAAAAAATATGGGTTCAGAATGTTAAATTTACACAGTCGCAGAACCTGAGGGAAAATTTCTATAAAATGTTTTATAGATGGCATTTAGATCCCAAAAAGTTGTCATGTATGTACCCTAATGTTCAGCCAAAATGTTGGAGATGTGAATGTTTGGACGCTACGTATTATCATGTTTGGTGGACCTGTAGGAAAGTTAAGGCTTTTTGGATAAAAATTTGGTGGGTCATGCAGAATGTTTTGAAGAAAAAAATTCAATTTTCTCCACAACTGTTTTTATTGGGTATAGTTAAGGGTTTTACATTGGGTGAAACAAAACTGATATTGTATATGATAACAGCAGCAAGATTGTTGATAGGTAAATACTGGAAGAATGAAGCTTTGCCCACTATCGAGGAATGGACTTTGAAGATGGCCAGTTTTGCAGAGATGGCGAAGATTTCAGCATACTTAAAAGATTGTTCACAAGAGACTTATGAATGGGAATGGAAAAGGTGGATAGAATATGTTCAGAACAAATATCAAACTAGAAAGTATCAAACAGCTTTTATTTGAAAATAATGTATTAGAAATATTTTAATGTAATGAGGTAAAGAGAAAAATTATACAGGGGAGGGAGGGGTTCAAGTTTACATATAAATGTTATATTAAGGGTTTTTTTTGTTGTGTTTTCTTTTTACCAGTTATGAGTATATTATAGGGAAGTCTGGGGGGAGGGGAGGGTTAGGGAGGGTTAGGGAGGATGGAAAGTTTGGGGGGGGAGGTGGGGGGGAAAGGGGTGAAAATGTAATTGTAAAACTTTTGCAATAAAAAAAAAATCCATGTTTGGTGAGGTTGAGGGTGGTGGAAAAAGGGGACAATGGATAAAGTGATAGTATAGAAATCACTGGTGTATCCTTGGATAAAATATCAGTTGTCACCAAGGCAGTTTGCAATGAAGGATATTGTCATAAATAGATATTATCTGCCTGTCTGTCAATTTTCTCTGTGTGTGTCTCTCTCTCTTTAGTTAGCTTCATCAGGAATTCCATCTTAGCAATACAAGAATCACTGCAAAATATAGTACAAACTTTCTTCAACTCCATGAATGTGCCTGCAATCTATTCAAGAAAAAACTGTTACACAATCATCCTGGAACTTTGATAATGTTGCTTATGACTGTCAAGCCCAACATAACAGTAACAACAACTTAATTAGTAAGTTAATACTTAACCAAAATCATTTTCATATGGGACTTTCAGGTATTTTTAGCAATATTTTAGCAATCAAGCTTTTACCAATTAAAAATATCCATATTCAGTGATGGGATTCAGCCGGTTCAGGCCGGTTCAGGCGAATCGGTTGTTAAATTGCTGGATGGCCCCACCCCTCTCTGCCTCGCCACTTCCATAAGTCCCCACGCGCCCCATTTTTGCTCCCAGGTAAGTGCAGGAAGGCCTACTAGGCTCAAAATGTGGTGTGGGGAGTGCAGTGTGCCTCCCCCATGGCCCATTCTTGCTCCCAGGAGGCTGCAGGGAGGCCTACTAGGCCCAAAACAGGGCAGGGGGTGCAGCACAGCCCCCTCACAACCCGTTTTTGCTCCAAGGAGGCTGCAGGGAGGCCTACTAAGCCCAAAATGGATGCAGGGGGGGACAGCGCCCACAGCCTGTTTTTGCTCCCAGGGGATTTCAGGAGGCCGAATGCTGCCTGTCCCACCCCCTGGCCCCTGGCCCCTGGCCACGCCCACCATGGCCACACCCACCCAGCTGGTAATTAGGGCAGAGAACCATTGTTAAATTATTTGAATCCCACCACTGTCCATATTCATACAGTCATTAAATACCAGAGACAGGTCTGAAGAAAGAGTTAGTGCAGAAGCAAGAATATGCCAGAAAAGAGCCAAAAGCACTTGTTATATTACTTCTTCAAAAATTTAACTAAATGTATGGAAGCTCTCTACTCAAACTGGTTTCTCTCTTGTTGCATTATCAGAGAGAAGTTCAATCGAAGGCCAGTGCAGCTCTGGGGCAGAATAGAGAGAGTAAACACTAGCTACCATGCCATCAAATGCTCTTCTAGATATATAAATTGTACTAGTGGCTGGTTAATTGGGTTTGGAAAATGGCTGAGAGAAGAAGAGAAAGAAAGAGAGATTATGCGTACATTATATTGTGGAAAGGAAAAGTTAAAATGGGCAAAATAGAACTGGCAAGGAAGATAGTTACATTGGAATGGGTCATAACAGGAAAAGAAAATGATTGTAAACAAACATAGAATTAAACAGTCTAGGGCAGATGAAGGTTCTATTGTGATTCAAGATAATCAAAGAAGAGTTGGTATAGAACAGGGGTCCTCAAACTTTTTAAGAAGGGGGCCAATTCATGGTCCCTCAGACTGTTGGGGGGTAGGACCAGTTGGGTGGGTGTGGTTAGGTGGACATGTGACTGGGTGGGCGTGACCAATTTAGCAGTCCATTAAAGATTACGCACAAATTAAACTTTAATTTGTTATGCTCCTGGGGGGTGGAAAGCAGGTTAGTGAAGGGATGTGGCTATCTTGGGGGCAGGTAAAGGACTTCTGTTTGTATGTGTGTGTGCATGTGTGTCTCTCTTCCCCCTGTGTGTGTCTCTCATTCCCTTCCTCCCTCTCTTTCTGGAGGCTGGGGAGGGTAACAGTACCACTCCAGTACCACTCTGCCACCCAAAATGGGCCCATTTTTGGCCTCCACATGTCCCACTTTTGGCCTTGGCTTCCAGAAAGTAGATGGGGGCTGGTGGGTAGGTGGGGTGATGTGGGTGGGGCAGCCTCATTGTTCCACGTGGGCCAGATTAATGGCTTCGGTGGGCCATATCTGGTCCTCAGGCCATAGTTTGAGGACCCCTGGTATAGAAAATGCTATTCAGGAAAACACCCTAAATAATCTTTTTAATTAATTGCTTTACCATTGATCTTAGAATGGTAGAGCAATTAGGCCAGAAAGCAATTCATTAGATTTCTTTGAAGGCAGGAGCCACACAAGGAAGGAAGAACTGAAGCTCTATTTGGATGTACTAACTGAAAGCTCCTTGCATAATTATCTAGCTGAGAACTAGTCTTATAGAGCAACTAATGCTTTTCTATCCTACCTTATGCTAAAAAAATAAATATGTCTTGCTTCACAAGAAGGGAACTCCTTATAAGGTCATCTTCAAAATTCTGCCTGAAGATGGACAATAGAAGTGGAGATATTTGGACAATTTCTCTGTCCCGTTTGTAATTCTTTATAACTTCATCTGAATACTTAAAAGAATGTGGTATCATCATTGTCCTTAGTAAATGCTGATTTAACATGCCTAAAATAATATCTTTTCTAGTATTTCTATTTTATGCATCTTACAATGGTGCTTATTTCTATGTATCCTTATGGTTGGAATCTCCGGCTACATCCCCCCCCCCAGTTGAATGGATACTCTATTTAAAAAGGTTCTGCCCCCACCACCAGTATCTTATATTTGGGCGCACAGAGGCAACTTCTCAGTGGCATTCAAGACTGCTGCCTCATCTTTGCATACAGTAATGAAGAAGGAAACCATTATGAAAAAGAGTAATTAAGTAAATATTATTTCTTAACTACACAGAGGATTTAAATTATTACTTATCTGCAGTATACAAACAAGTCTCTGCTAATGATATTAATGCTGTGAGTGAAATTAGAAAGAGACTCCCAGCCCACACATAAAGAAAGCAGGGATGCATTTATATACAAAATAAGCTATGAATTGTAATTGCATCAGCGGCGTCCCAGTAGTCTTTAAGTTTCCACCCTTGACCTAGCATCTATCCAGATATTATAACCCAAATATTTCAACAATATTTGCATAGATTAGTTGTGAAGAATGTAATGGGAATCACTGGGAGGACCAGGCTGAATTCTAAACAAACAAACAAACAAACACAAAGATGTGTGATTTTTAAAAATTTGCTTCACTCAATTCCTTTCAATTTAATTTTCAGAGAAATAATATTTGTTCAGAGGACTATAAATTTACCATTAAAGTAGCCATCTCATACTTCACATCCTTAATAGAGTCACATCCTTAATATAACAGAAAGACAGGGGTAACTATGGGAAAATTAGTGTGGTATGAAAAGATGCATCGCATTACGCTCATGTCAGAAGCACTGAGTGTTTCCAGGTTGAAAACATTATCCAGTGACATCACCATTGTTCGGGGCATGCCCAGTTGGGGACTCCTTTCATGTCCCTAGCAGAAGCTGGAGCAAATGACAGGAGTTCATTCCATCCATGGCAGCACTGAGGTCTCGAGCGCAGGATTGCTGTTTGTCAACCCAGCTGCTTGTCAACCCAGATCTTAATCACATGAGGCACTGTGCATCCCATGAAAAGGTACAAAAAGTATACTTAGGTTTGCAAAGATTTGTGTCTTATGGATCAATACAGATATTCTGTATTGACAACCTGGCAGAGGAAATGCAATAATAAGGATAAGGTAGCCTTATATCTCTCTTTTCCATCAGGAACTCAAAATGTTGTATGATTCTAACACCTTCAGTGTCTTCCATAACAACTGTCTGAGACAGGTTGGGATAACTTACTAAAGAATGACTGGAAGAGACTTGGTTCTGCATCTTAGACCAACATTGGTTCTGAAGTCATCCCTTGGTTCTGAGTCAGCAGCTCATGATATTAGTGACATCCAAAAGGCAATAATTCAGTACACTCTATGTGGCCCCAAATAAAGACTCCAAATAGAAAAACTTATAGCTGGAATGGAATGGTAGGGTGTCTGCTTTAACAATGCAGTTCAGCAAAGAAGAAACAGTAAGCAATTCTTCTTCCCTTGAAATCAAGTTTGAGATGTCACAAATGAGATGGTTCTCTGCAGCATGGTATCTTCAAGTACATCTGATGCATGAGAGCACAGTATGCATGAATGTTTCTTTGTTAGCACCTGAAGATTCTTTCAAGATGTCCATACTTAACATCTGACCAGGTCTGTAATGGGTGGTCCTCAGCTAGGCCTAAGCCATTGGAAGCTTTAAAGATTGTCAACAACATTTTAACCTGAGCCTGGAAATCTTCCAAGTTTCTGGAAGATACCATGGACCATTAAATGAGCCTTGGTGGCGCAGCAGACTAAAGTGCTGTTAAGTAGCACTAGCTTTCTGCAATTACTGCAAGTTCGAATCTCACCAGTCTCAAGGTTGACTCAGCCTTCCATCCTTTCAAGGTAGGTAAAATGAGGACCCAGATTGTGGGGGCAATAATCTGACTTTGTATAAAAAAAAGAACACCGCTTAGGGGGGCCCGAAAGCCCTACTAAGCAGGTATATACAAAAGTATGAAGCTATTGCTTAACGCATTGTAAGCCGCCCTGAGTCTCCGGAGAAGGGCAGCATATAAATCAAACCAATAAATCAATGAATGAATGAATGAATGAATGAAAGAACAAACAAACAAACAAACAAACAAACAAATAAATAAATACAGTTTGTACTTTTCTACCAAATTATGCTCAAAACGTGATCCATGCATCTCCCTAATAGGAAGTGACGTGCATAAACAGGGGTATACAGGTTACATAGAAAGATAGAAAGAAAAATGTATTATATTATCTAATTCTGCTTCTCTCTTATTTGAAGGATCTAAAGCCATTCTGGCAAAAATCTAAATCCAGACAGCAGTACTCTGTATGTAAAATTCCAGTTGAGTTAGAAAGCATTATTGCAATATAATTAATTTATTATAAAAACTTAAAAAAGATAATTGACAACTTGAGTTTGTAACTTGAAAAGAACACCTTTCAGCACCTTGGTGGAGATACTGAGCAGGTGAGTTGCTGTTGCAGAAACAGCTCCCTACATGCTATTATTATTATTTTTTTACGTACCTTCAATTATTAACAAAATAATTAAAAAGAAAGAACACTGAGATTCAATGAGAGATGATCTCAATGTGCTTTACTCCTGAGCAGGCTACTCAGGAAAACATTGACCCCGTTTGTTAAATCAATAAAATGAAATGGACATTGCAGCCACAAGGAAGAATGTAATAGTCTTGCTTAAATTTCAAAAGAAATACACATGCACTATATCTGAATATGAAAAATGCTTTATGATCAAAAGGATATTGGTGGGCGTGGGGAGGGCTACTCAAGAGGAAATAGCCATCAATGGTCCCTGTCATACAGGCCCAAACCTATGAAGTTTGTTTGACTTGAGGCTGGTTATCTCACAAATCTACGCAAAGCTCTGGTGAATAATTTATATCCAGCTCGAGGTGACAAGTTAAACACGCCCATTTTGTCGGGGGAATGGGGAAAATGCTATGATGGAGCCAGGCTTCAGGGGAGTGGGCCAGACTGATGGGAATCTGAGCATGTCGAAGAGCAGGGAATGCGGCTGTAAAGAAAATGGAATGTAATGAGATCCTCTTTCATGCATAATTCATGAGTGATAACATGACTGCATAAAAAGGCCAAGATTTTAACAAGGCAGAGCTGCAATCATACGCATTATCTTCCCAGAGTAACTTTCCTTATTATTGGTGGGGGGGTGGGGGAGAAGAGGATTCTCAATACACAGGCGAAAATAATAAAAACTGACTTTCTTTCTCAAATGCAGGCCATTTTTTTTTCTTATTTTGACACAAAAAGGCTATAAAGAAAACCATTTTGATTTGCATCTGCCAAATGATGTTTAGCAGATGTTTGCTTTAAAACATTTGTTGCCATCTTCTATCTTTAAAGAAAAAGAAGAAAGAAAGAAGGAAAGAGAGAGAGAGAAAGAAAGAAATAAATTCTTTGTGAGGAAATATTTATGACTGATAAGAATATTTTGGAGAGAGTGATGGTGGATTTAGGATACAATGTGGATGGGTTTGCTCTTTATTCTTTCTGTTCCACAGAATGAAAAGTTTTTATGGAAATGACTGCCTTGTAAAGCAGCATAACAAAAGATAAAATGGCATCTATTATTGCTATAAAATTTGATTTGGTTGCATAGTAAAGCTAAAGAAATGCTGGAATGCTGGAATTCTTGTTCAAATTCTGCTTTAGTGGTTACTTCCATATAAGCATTATTATTGTTGTTTAAAATGGAATATTGATTAAAGTTTGAACAGATTTCAATAGCTAATGATAGTTAGAGCCGGATGGAATATGAGTGACATGTTTTTCATTAGTAAGGATATAAAGTATATAGGAAAGACAGGGTACATGATGTTTCAAAGCATGCATTAGTTCATGGATTTTTTTTTTTGTTTAGTTCACATTGCATAATTTTAATATTTGTGAAGAAAGTACAATAGCTGGATTGCATCCAGTTTCATTTTTATAGCTCTCTCAGAATAAAAAAAAAAACCATTATGGGTTCAACATGATTGATCTTTCAAACTGTTCACTTTTTTTTTTTTTTGTATGAGTAAGGCTGTTAAAACTGCAGAGAAACACGACAATAATGATAGCAGAATCAGTATTGTTCTAAGCAATCTCATCTATTTTAAATCAAATTATGCTATTATGAAGGCCTATTTTGCAGGGACTCAAAATTACTTTATGTTTTGACAGTTTAGGGAAAAAAATAAAAATAAATAGGAATTCTTTTTGAAGCCAGACAATAAATTCATATCTGATTATGGAATTTTCATCATTTCACAGCTCTTGCAGCAATGCAGCGAGAAGGAAGAACATGTGACATGTTCGCTCCCACTCTGCTTCTGCTCAGCAATGGACTTTGTTTTAGCCCCTCTTGTCTTATCTTTTCATAAAAGTTAGGTGCTGTCTGCAGTTTTGAAATTCTTGTTTTAAGATTAATTCAAGGGAGGGCTGGTGCTTCTTTCAGCTCCTTGTGTATTGCCAATTCTATTAAAAGAAGTGATTTACCCATCCAGAAGCAACTTGCCTTACTTGCTTAGCTGCTGAATATGAGATGCCAGGGTGTAAATGAGGGATACACAATGAATACTGTAGCTAATTTGGTGCCTGCACACGTGCAAACATATTGCTTGCATCTGTCTCTCTGGAGATGTGATAGATTTCTTGGCTTTCACAAATCTGCATGAGAAACCTGATTGTAGCATATTTGTTTACATAAATTGTTTACATAAATTGGCAAGGATAAATGATTTCCAGATATTCTCCTCATGCCTGTCTTTACCTTCCAGGTGATAGTCGCTTACCACCTTCTATCTCCTCATCAACGCACACTAGTAGAGATTCTATTTTATATTGTTCAGTGTCACTCTGACAGCCATTTCCAGACATGGCGAAGATTTGTTTGCTTATAAGACTGTGCTCTGAGAGAAAGTCTCCTGACAGCCATGCCAGCCGCATCACTTACTGAGTGCTTTAACGTACATAAAAATGCAAAGTGCCTGCAATGGGATTGAATAATAACATTATTAAAGTACTCTACCGGGGGTCATGTGCTGCTCGCTAGCCACAGTTAGAAAGTGGTTGATCCAAGGTCTCAGACAGGATTTTGAAAATAATAATATAACACCACCGTCATCACCTCATCATTATTATTCTGTACCCACGTTCTTTTGACGATTGGCTTCTATAAGTTGTTAGATGCATCTGTCTTAAATGGAAAAGCAAGGAAACATTATTTCTGTTTATTGTTCAAACATAAGCAAAGATTGGGTTTCCCCATAAAAATAGATAATTGGAATTTTAGGGAATTTGGAAGGGGAGGTTTTTTTTTGTTTTTTTTTTTAATATTGAGATAAATTCTATACTCACCTGTAGGCATTTCAAGACAGAAATCTGAATTTTTTTTTCTTTCTAGTTTTCTAGGTCTCAATCCCTGACACTTGTCTAAAAGGTCTAATGAACACAGTGACTGCCACTGCACATATTTACCACAAAAATTACAGGTCACGAATGATAAGCGGTATGTAGAATACCCATTGTACACTGAGAAAGGTGATATGGTTCTGGAAGCAAACCACATGAAAATTTGGAATGTCTTCTTATCTTGCATTAATGTTCCTTATCTTACTCATCTAGATGGAAATATTGCTACATTTCAATAATATGTTTCTAGAGCAAAAATCATGCATGTTCCTCTAAAGTTTCCTAAAACTATTTCCACAACAGTTGAGTAAGTTGACCTATCTCATATGCACATTCCTATGCTTGGGAAAACTCATTTCAATGCACAGTTTGTTCCTTTCATGACTGTATCATTGTATATAGCCTTATTGTGAGAGAATGAAGATCTGTGATTGACCACCTAGTCCAGGTTAGAAAACTTCACAAATGTAACTCCTGGCCACCAAAGGATTGCCAAACTCTGTTCAAAGTGTTTGAGTCATTGTCCAGGCATAGAATATTTGCTTTGAATGTACCAAATGAAAGGAACACAAACAATTTTGTTAAAAAAACTTCTGCCTGCGATTACTTTGCTACTATGATAAGCAATCCTGGTTCAGGTTATTCTGTATAAACTGGCTTTATATACTGTACCTATGAAAAGGAAAAATTATGTTATGTTATATGTGAAGTTTGTTTATTTGGCATTATAAAAACAATGAAATAATTTATATAGCTTTCAGTGGCAACATTCCCAGAAAGAAATGGAATGAAGTAAAATATACAAAGGAGAAAAAATCTTCTGAAATGTGCTACTATGCTGATATTATCACATAAAATGCGATGCTTTATGAGGACAGTAGAAGTTGTCTGAGTAATGTCCTTCTAAAATGAAGCTGTACTCCAGTAGTTCAGCAAGAAAGATGGAAAGGGAAATTAAATCCCACAAGCAAAACCTTTAACTGTCTTTTTTGTGTATAAATTGTGTAACTTAGGGAGGAAGAAGAAACTAGAATTGTATATTGAAATGTTATTTATAAACAGCCAGTATGCCCAGAAATCTGTAATCCAGTAATTAAATATTATAAATCAGTTAACTGTTATGATTTCCCAAGTAGTAAGAAAGGTGTAATTTTTTTTGTTGTTGTTGCATTCATGCTACTAAAAAGCTACTTTTAAGATTTTTTTATTATTATTACACAGAAGCCTTTCTCAACATTTTATATCACCTCAATGATCTGATGTGCATAGTGTAGTAACAATGACCAGGAGAGGTTCTTTTTCTTTGAATATAGGGTAATTAGGAACATGGACAGTTTTAGGTTAAGGTTAAACAGGCACTGACCTAGATGCCAACAGATTAGGGGCACCAGCAGATTTCAAAAATGCAAATCTTTGCATGGGGAGAAGGTGGCACCACCAGTTACCACGGCCTAAGGGCTGCATAAGATACCCTTGATCTGACACTGGCTGACCGACTTCATGCCTCAGGTGGGAGTAGAACTCATTATCTCCAACTTTTTAGCCAATACATTAGCCTCTATAACAAACTGGCTCTCTGGTTATGTAAACCTGCATCAACTGCTCAGCTTGAAAACATCTACCTCAATTCATGGAAGGGAGCATAAAAAAGGCATGAGTTTAAACTGATGTAGGTATAGGAATCATTAGTGTCCTATATCTCAAAATGGGCAATCAATGCTTTGTATAGCTACTTTCCTGTTTCAATAACAATTATATTCTAGCCAAGCAATCTCTACTAGCCTTTTGCTGAGGAGTCAAACTAATTTATAAAGTGTGAAAAATTCTATAATTTACTGCCAGGTCCTGATCAAGAAGCCTGAAATTAAGTGCAGCAAAATATCAAAGTCACTAGTGAAGGTGTTCTTAAAAGGAGATTAATCAATAACTACTAGTAGTAATGGTTATTTATAATTGGTGATAATAAATAAAGCTAATGCTATTTATCCATTACAGTAATTATTTTGTTTCCTAAGAGCCAACATATCTTGTCATACAAGTCACTGGAAGTTCTTGAAAGTTACCCAGCAGCATCTTTTCTAAAAGAGGCCTTCTTATGTTACTTTAAACCCAGAACAACCTGTCTACCACAAAACAAATAATTCTTTGAGTGAATCATTTTGCCAAGCATCAGAGGCTTATGATATTGGTGAAAAGGGATAGGGACTGCCTTTTCTTAAACCAAAAATGCCTCTGAGAGTAAGCCCATATCATGAAATAGTAACTCATTGGGCCATTTTGATGGCAATGAATGACATTGCCACTACCTTTTATTGATTTTTGTTTATATGCTACTATCATTTTCTGCCTATCTATTCAACATCACCAGAACAGATTTGGTTTCAACTTTTTAGTTAGCTATTGCTAAAATGGTTATAGTACAGAAACATATCCTAATTCCCATCCTATACCAGGCAAGGCAGCCAAGAAGGCTTACATTCCTGCCATCTTCACATTGATGCAGAATTGACCAGCATTGATTGTTTTTAATTGTACCTCATCTCCATCAAAATGTTGGTGGAACATACTGGAGATAAAGCAATTTATGTCTCATTGTGAAAAAATTGTGCTTTTGTGAACAAAGTTGATCAGATCTGTCTTGATTTGGACTCTAAAGTTGAATCAGGCCATTGTGATATAATCTCAGCCATTGCTTGTCTTTGAGTCAATTTTCAACAAAGCACTGGAAAACATTGATGCTGCCCTCAAAGTAAATGGTGTTCAGATCAACCATTCAAGATAAGCTGATGATACAGTTCTGCTTGACAATAAGCATGAAGACCTTCAGCTCCTCATCAACAGTCTCAGAAATATCTGAAAATATGGCTTGATCCTTAACACCTCAAAAACCAAGATCATGGTCATCAGCAAACAACCCATTAATTTACCACTGATAAATTCGGAAGGAATACCATTAGAAAAAGTTGAAAGGATCACTTACCTCAGTTTTAATTTACATGAAAGCTGGGACATGATCAGTGAAGTAAAGACAAGGATAGAGAAAGCTCAAACAGCATTCTTCAAAATGAAAAAGATCTTCTGCAGTCACGACATAAGACTGAAGACTGAAAATCAGGCTTTTCAGATGGTACATCTTTTCTATCCTGCTCTATGGAGTACAGAGTTGGTCTCTGACAGAAAACCACTTGAAGAAACTAGAAGCATTTGAAATGTAGATTTACAGATGACTGTTACATATAAGCTGGGTTAACAAAATCACAAATGAGGAGGTGATAAGCCAGCTGGGAAAGCAAAGGAAAATAACCAAAGCCATTAAAAAGTGAAAGTTAGAATATTTTGGACATGTGATGTGACACCCAGAAAAATACAGCATCCTTCACTTAATCCTCCAAGGAAAGGTTGAAGGCAAATGAGGTCCAGACAGAAAAAGAACCACCGCCGATGAGTCTTCGGACCGGAACCATCCTGCAGGGACGGAGAAGAAAGAGGGGCACCTCGGATGACCGAGAGGAACAGGCAAGTTCCTCGGAGGTCAGAGGGAACCCTCTGTGAGTTGTCGGTGGGGAGCGGCAGCCATGGAGGCTGCCACGAAGCTGGGACAACCGGCCTAAGAAAAGTGCTGGAGGAAAGTGGACTAAAACGGAGCTCTATGAAGCCAGGTGAGTGACAACAACCCAGGCTTATAACAACGTTTGGAGCAATATTAATATTTAGAAGACCCCTAGCTTAAAACAGCGGGTATGCAACAAAGGGGCTTTGGAAAAAAAATTTAAACAACCTTTAAGCAACCTTAAAGAGGTAAAGACCCGAGAAACAACTAATTTTGGAACAGAACTAAGGGAATTAATCAAGGAGATATGGTAAAAAGACTAAATACTTTAAACTTGAATTGGATTTTAAAAAGAAAAAAAGAAGATTTGATACTTTTTAAATTAAAAGAAGAAGAAATAAATTGGATGGTTATATAATAGTAAAATGGAGTCTTACATGACTAATGGAAAATGTGGATTATAGAGAGACACCATCTGGTTTAAAGAGGAACTTTGTAACTTCTCTTTGTTATGAAAACTCAGAGCTTTACAGATAAAAGTTACTGGATTTTGTGAAGGAGGATTTTTTTTCCTGTCTGCAGGCAGCTTGATTTTGGTGAAAAGAAAAGGAATCTACAATGGAACTCCTATAGTTGAAATAATAACAATTCAAATATTGGCGCAGGAACAGAAGAAGGATTAAGCGCAGGCTCAAAAGAAAGAGATTTGATACGTTATATCCGGAATAAAAATAAGAAAGAGAATTAAGCTGACTTATGGAGAACAAAATTAAAAATTTGAAAAATGGAAGGAAATATATGTTTGCAGGCAAGGAAATGAAGATGATGTGATCAAAAATAAAACAAAGCAAAGGTGGATTGTAATAATAAAAGGGAGGTTTCTATATGAATGTTAAAAGGAATTAATAAATATATGTAAAGGTATGTTTGAAGCAAGAATTATGTTTTAATGTTAAAATGTTAGGAAAAAGAATAAGGATAAATATGATTAAATGAAAATGTTAAAAGGAATTGATAAATACATCTAAAGATATGTTTTAAGCAAGAACCATGTCTCAATGTTAAAATGTCATGAATGTCATGAAGGATAAAGATAAATATGCTTAAGTGAAAATAAGCAATGCATAGATGGATGGAAACAACAAGTAAAGAATTAAGTAGGGATCAAATAGTTAAACCAACTATGAATATGCTGTGTTTAACAGCCAAAAAATAAAAATAGATATGCTGTGTAACAGCCAGAAAACAAAAATGAATATGCTGTGTTGAACAACCAAACAAAATGGTTATGCTGTTTAACAGCCAAAACAAAACTGAATATGCCGTGTAATGGCCAAAAAATAAAAATAAATATGCTGTGTTTAACAGCCAAACAAAAATGGGCATGCTGTGTAACGGCTAAAAAATAAAAATGGGTATGCTGTGTTCAACAGCCAAAAATAAAATGGTTAAATGGTCAAGATATAAAAATGATTGATTTAACAACAAAGATAAAGATAACAATGCTGGGCTTTTTAGCAAAATATAAAATGACGTGGGATAATTAAAGTGAGGAGGTGTATGCTGAGAGGGATAATTAAAATAAAAAGAATAAGTTAGGTTTAATAATAGTAATAAAGAGTATAAATTTTGAGTTTAATATTAAAATAAAATGAGTATGTTGAAATTAAATATTATATGAATGTTTATTATAATTGTATGACTTAAAATAGTATGACTTAAAATAGATCCATCTAAGCAAATGAAAGAGAAAAATGGAATGATAATTGGTTAGGAGTTAAGATTTAAGTAACGGTTTTTGGGGATATATATATATATATATAAATAAAGAATCTATCCCAGAGCCTAGAAGCTGTTTATAGGGGAGGCAGGGGTGAAACTTCCAAGGGGCACTTGGCTTACTCAGGAATTCTAGAAGATGAAATAGCAGAAAAGACAACTGGAATGCTAATAGTGGAAAGAATTAACATGATCAAACACAAAATCCATGTTTAGACCTAGTATGTTGTGGACATAAGAATAATAAAAATAAAGGATTCTTTATCCTTATTTCACCAGCAGAATGCTATCCTGCAGATTGTTTAAGATGACCTTCATCCCATTGCTTAGGTTGAGTTGGTAGATCTTTCAGACTGCTAGGATGAGTCTGCATGATTTTATTAGGAAGACTAATTCCATTAACCTGGAGTTGGACAAAATATTTGCAGAACCAGAGAAGATAATGGGTGATGCCCTGTAATATTTCTTGTATTTTTTTTATTTTTTAAAACCAACTAACGCTCCCAAAAGAACTTAAGTAAACCAAAATACCCAGAAGCCCCAGGAGAAAAAAGCAGAGTTTTACTGAGAATTTACATGTAAGGACTATAACAGTCAATATACAAGATAAACAGGGAAAAGACTAGCAAACTTCACCCATGAACATCAACTAGTAGTCAGAAGATGAAAACTCCTTAATTACACAACATAGACATAGTTTCAATGGAGAGATAGTGAGCATCCAAGACCAGTCTAAATCCAAAAATGGTAGAAAATTCCTAGAAGCACTTACACAAATCAACCATCAACACGCACATAGTGATAAACAACATCTACATATCATTCAAAAAAGACATTCAAAAAGTTAAAAGATCACAACACCTCTTGATCGTCAATCAACACTCAGATAAGCAGAGAGTAACACCAAGCAATAAGCAATACCCCTATCAAGGAACTACCAACCCAGTAAACAACAGCCAAATCAAGGAAACACCAAGAACATTCCCACCAACACTGACCGGGCAAGCATAAACAAAGAGCAAACTCCACTCCCTTCTAGCGCTGATAATGTCACCTAATTTGGTAATGAAACATCTGCAAGAAAACAACCAAGCTCAGAGACCATCAAGGACCATACAATAAAAGATGAATCTTGGCAGGATGGAATTGACAATGAAGTATTATTTATTTATTTAGTGTATGGTGATATTACATTGGCCAGGAGACTACAATGCTAGTCCAAAGTAATTGGCTGCTGCTGATTGCTAGTTCGTTCAGTTCATACTTGCGCACTATCCAGAGTGCACCACAGGAGGCAAACTAGCTCTACAGAAGGCTTGATAGCATTCTGCAGCATCTTCCGCATTCGGGTATCACATTTGGGCCGGTCTGGCACTGGTTGAATTCGTACTAGAAATAGACAGACTTGTGGAAGAATATTTTGCTGTAGCACTGAAAAACTGGCAAGCCCATTTTGAAATCTGAGCAGGTCCAATTAAGGTGTCTGGAGTAAACTATCTTAATCATAATTAAGATATTATGAGAAAAATGCAAGCAATATATGCACATACTGAATTTATCATGCAACTGGTTATTTATTTATTCCTTTGGATGCTTTCACCAGAACAAATAAGATGTACCCACCATGTATCTTGCTAGACTTGCTAATAGTTGGCTTCTTTAATAGAGTGACTTTCCATGTGGCCTTGGTAGTCTTCCTTATGGGCACTGATTAAACCCTTGGCATATGCTATATCATTAAAATGCTCCCAAACTATTCTTCACTATGTTCTCAACTTGCCACTCACGTTTACTTCCCCTCTGCAAATCTCCAGCTATATTGGATTGTTTGTCATGAGGCCATTCATTTCAGTTGAATTACAAGCTAGACAGAGAGGAAAGCAATCACAAAGGCTCACCTGCATTTACCAAATTCTGCATGAATCCAACCAATACATACTTCTGAATATTGGTTTGTCAATTTGAATTTGTTCTCAAGGCCAATATGGGTGACATTAGACAAAAATGCTGTATTATCCATAGGCGGTATTAATTATAACAAACTCACCAGTCTTCCTTCCTTCCTGTTTGTTTATATATCCCAAAATATTAGCGATCCAGTTGCTTACTGCATCTTTATTTAATACTGCACATGCCTAGGAACTAGCCATCCAATTTAAGCAAAAATTATGATAATGTATTTAAATAGTCTGTATAATGGACAAGGTGCTATATAAAGTACAAGTACATGACATCACCTTTGTGTAATCCCACACACATTTCTTTTATATGCCAATGTTACTTTTAATGTGGGCCCTAACCTTTAATAAAACATGCACTATGAAACAAATTACCTTTTCTATGACAAATATAGCTGTGTATTTTTTTTTCATTTTACTTTCAGCTATGGCAAGGACAGGTTTTAGGTATTTATTGTACTGAAAGAAGTCCCTAATGTAATCCTCTGCTTTATAAATCTCATTGAATAGTATTCTAATCAAACCAGAGCTTAACTCTCTCCCCACCCTTGCAATTTTTTCAAAGTTGTAATTTTATATTCATTTCACAAGACTGTGGAAATCAGACGAAAGCTTAATTAAAGCTGAATGGTATAGCACTGATCCTTAATTCCTTGGGCTATATTCATATTGCTGTACATAAGGATTTCTAGGAGCTGAATGTTTTGGATTTGATCTCTTTTCATGTGTAGATAGTGTCTAACCAGGGGGTCTTCAGACTTCATTGCAATTGTGAAGAACTTAGGACCCTCGGATATAGGATAGGAAATTTGTTCTTCATAAACATCAGTTTGCCCATAGATACTTCTTTTGGTCCTCCTGTCCCATCAGATTTAATCTTAGTCTTTTAATTAACAAATAAACAGGAAGCTGTCACGTCGCAAAGCAAAATGCTACTTATCTGCATTGTTTAGACATTCAACTTCATGGACTGCTGTAGCCCAGTGTTTTTAAATATGTCTATCTGTCCAAAGATAAACTAGGGTGGTGAGGAGTTTCTAGTAAGGCTAAGGTAGGGAACAACTTTATCAATTTGCTGTTTAATCAATAGATATTTTGGGATCAGCCATGCTCATCAAGATAGCCACATGCTGTCAGCATGTTCATCAAGTCCCCAAATTTCTGTTCCAAATATTATTCAGTTTCCATTATCCCTTGCTCAAAGGCTGTAGGGAGTTGGAATCCAGCAATATATCTCCAATTCTGCCTTGTGAAGCCACCTTCTCTGATTCATTAGTCAAATGGCCAGATTGATGGTACATCTTAACCTCTCTGCCCTTTGCATTCTGTGATTGTACATTTTGGCTACAATCATAAATCCACTTACCTATGACTTAGCCCAATTAAAATCAATCAGTAGGACTGTGCAGTAAATTCACTGACTTTACCATGACATACCTAGCCACTGAAGAAATATTCTCAACAAAATAGCTGGAAATACTGATAAAAGAGGAAGCTGAAGAGAATTTGTTTGCTTAACATGAAAACATGTGAAAAGTTACTGTAATGTGAATATCTATTCCAAAGTATATGTTCCAGTGATTTACTTCTAAAATGGGTGCATAAGATAACAGCTTTAGTGGTTTTCCAAAATAAAATAAGAAAATAGGGCAGGATGCAAAGCATTTTTAATATCTTATTAGTTGCTTTTGTTTTTTGAAAAGTATGGTTTTAGGAGAGAAATGCTTGCTAGCCGAAGACTTTGATACTGTGTCAGTCAAAGTAGTAACACCCCACTCCACCTCAAAAGAAAAAAAATGACTTAGTTCTGTAAACAATATGAAATCTCTGTCTTAAAATTTGTAGCCTCCATCATTACATTAACTCCCTTAGTTGTAGCACAACTTAAAAACAAAAAACTATAAACAGTAATGTCAACTAATAATATCCTGAATAGACTTTTTTTTTATCTTGTAATAGGTAAGTGCGGATTACCCCATAACCAGAGTGTAATGAAATTGTCAACATTCTCTTCATTTCTTCGTTTCTTGACAAATGGTGTGAACATATCACCTTTTTCTCCTAATGGAAAACCTAACTGGAATATATCAAAATGCTATTAGGTTTTTCATTTTCTTCCACAATCTAATGCTGTGGAATGCATACAACCTTCATGGATGCAGCCTTGTATCCTCGTCCCTGATAAAATGACTATAAAAGGAGGAAAAAATATCAAGTGGAATCATTCATTTATTTTGCATTCCAATTCCTTTGTTTTTCTCTTAAAAAATGGTGTGAGGGGATTTCCTTGCTTTTGCACTTGTAAAGACATTTTTGCAAACTGAAATGTGTTTAAAATGTCATCTAACTTCACTATGTAAAAACATATGTACTTAATTTGAGCATATGTCTAATTAAAGAGTTTAATTAGACAGTCAGTGGAGTCAGTGGAACTGTCAAAAGAATGGAAAATGCAGACATTATGTATGTGAATCATATTTTTAGCGCATAGCATGAAAATGCAATTGTCATTACCTTACAGAGCCTTCTTATTGCAATATTATGTGGAAATAAAGGGATCAAATCACTGTATTCTCAAGAGAAATCTATCTATCCTATTCATTCTTTAATTCATTCTGTCTTGGCTCAGACCAATAATGGGATATACAATAAAGCCACACTTGCATGCATAACATGTTTGTGTCAGTGTTGAGACTCTAGAAGAAATTCCTTTGACAATATACCTCTTTTTCCCTTCTCTCTAATATGGTTGCACAGTACAAAGTACACATAGCTTGTAATTCTCTTGCTATTGGATTATAGGAAAACGTCCATGGTGGAAAGTTGTGGACCATAACATGTTATAAAAGCTGAAGATCAAGTTTATCTTGATAGCAATGTGTTGACTTCTTCCTTGCGTGAGAAATATTTTGGTGGATCATTAGATAGGGTAGCATTTATTGCTTCACAAGATGACCATGTCATATCTTAACAGAAAATATTCCCTGAGGAAGTGCCAGACTGTTTCTACTAGAAACTAAACTGCTGGGTTTATCTGGAAGATTTGGCCCATGAATCAAGCCTGTGGGATGAAAAAGAAGACAGCTGTCAGACAGCATGTGTCTGCTTGGATGACACATTATCCAAAGTATGAAATTTAGGTTTTCACGGCCACCTACCTTGCTTACCGTACAGAGATTAAATATAGTTATGAGGCAGTCAGTCTATTCATATTTGCAGAACTTCAAGCAGAGGGCTACAAATTTTGGCTGTGTTTGATAGTCATTGGTTCACTGATCTTGCTTTTTCTTCTAAATAATTGAAGAATTTGGAGGAAGGGTTGATTCCCTTTTCCTCTTCAAACTGGGCTTCAGTAGCTGAAGAGATTCATGCTGCTTCTAAGTATGACTAAAGAACAGACAATTAAAAAAAACAGAAATGTATCATGCGCTGTAGCTACAGTTCAATAAATTAGACTTCTTGTTTTGTCTACTAGTGCTTATTTGACTTAATGAAAGAGAGCTTGAGTTAGAAGTTTTCCTATCAAAAGAATAGAACATTTTTTAAAAAAGAGGTAATGATGTTCTTGAGCTTATCTAGCTTCCAGATAGCCAAGGAGTGTGTTAACCTCTTTCATAATACAATACTTTTTCCATTGCTTTGAAGCTTTCCTACTGTATGTTTAATTACATTCCAAAGTAAGTCTTATAAGAAATCTCCTACTGGGTTTTATTAATTGTAGTGTTCCTGAGATGTTTAATGGATTATTCCTTTAAGAAATAAATAGACAATTTTTCATTCTCCTGGAGAAATTTGGAAATACTGCCCACCCTATTTTTTTGTTTATTTATTTTCCACATCTTCTGTTGATGCACTCGTCTGGGTTGGAAGTCTGGATAGTTCCAGAGATCTGGAAAACTATTTTTGAAGGAACTCCTGACCATGGGATGTTGAGGGATTCTTAGGACCACTGAAAAACTTTCCTAAACTTACTAAATTTTGTAGAACGTTCATGTTAGGCCTCTCTGCTTCTTCTACATTATCTTTTGAACATTCATTGAGCTAAGGATGATTAATATCTTAATGATACCATCAAAAAACATGCAAAATATAACATTTAAAAGGTTTTGAATTGCAGCTCTCTTCATTTGCTGTTGCTGATTAAAAATGACAGAAGCTAGATTTCAACCCCTGCATGATCACACATTGACATTAAGGGTAAAATCATATTTGCTTGTCAAAAGGCCCAAGTACTATCCGCAGTATTGCTAGTTAGGTCCTAAGAAAGCCTCTTTTCTATAGTCCTACAGAGTTATTGTCAGAAATAAGCTAGATGAATCTAAAACATGCATCACTAATAGAAGTACTCCTTCTTAAGTCAGTGTCCTAGAACCTGTCCTAGGTTGACTAGTTCTCCAAAAGTGCTGATAAATGAGCATTCATTGCTGCCCCTGGAAAATATGACAATGTAACAAAAGGACAGCTGATGGACAGTTCATATAGAACCACCCAGAGTTTCTGGGAGTGAGGTGGTTTACCAATTTAATGAATAATCCTCCTCCTCCTCCTCCTTTCCCTCCTCCTCCTCCTCCCCTGCTCCTCCTCCTCCTTATCTCTAGAACACTAAATTTTGTTTTCTTACTCTATAGTTTATTGTAGTTGTCACTTCCAAGTTCTGCTTCAGTATATCTGATTTCACTGCCACGGGGATATTACTACCGGTTTACACTATTGGTAGCAGATTATACTTTTTTTTTCCTAGGAAGGGAAGGTATCTTTACTTGCTGAAAAATAGCCTCATTCAGAAGTGCGGCAGGGTATAATCTCATTTCCTGATATTCGGCATATCTCTATGCACGTAACATTTTATGAGATCTCTTTTCTGCGTTAAGAATTAGAGCTCTTAAAACCTTAAAGAATATTATTTGGCAGGAGTGCTTTGAATCATGTTAAAGTGCAAGTCTAGCCATTCTTTAATTCTTTTTCAGGCTTTTGTTGAAGCCTGAGAAAAGATTTAGCTGTGTAAAATAGATGGTTCCTTTTAATGAGTCATCTCTTTAAAGTAGCAATTCCTTTTTTATGCTCATAGAGAAGCTTTAAAAAGGGAATAGCTGCTTTAATGAGGTATCTATACAGGTCATTCCTCATGCATGTCAGAAAGCGCCTCTTCAGAATCATTTTCAAAACCCTGTTAAGTATTAATCCAGAAGTTGCCTCACCCATTATGTACAGATCATCCCTAATTACTGCCATTTCTTCTTTTCAATAGAGATAACACTTGGTACTATTTGAAATTTTGTTTTATGTTGAAAGAACAATAAGATGAATAAAACTGACTGTCTTTCATTTCCCAAAATGGGTAATCTGACACTTCTGTAAGGTTCAGCTTCACAGTGAAATGCAGCATTTAATTTTTACATAGAGGAAACATTCTGAAGATTCAAAAGTTGCTATCTAGATTTCAGTTTTCCCATTGGGATGGGAAATGATCAAATATTCACCCTCCTCACAATGAAGCAAGTGGTGCCAGATGTTTTAAAATCTGGGCACATCAAATGTACTCATTTATGCAATTTTTTCCCCTGTAATGTGTATTACATTACTTCTTGTAGTCTAGCCTGTTAATACATAGGGTGCTTTACAGAGCATGTAAACAAAAGACAGAATAATCATGTCTCTGTTCTGGGAATTAAAATAATATGGAATAAATGTGGAGAATATATGTGGAAGTGTAGAAAACTCATTTAAAATGCCAGATTAAAAAGAGCAAAATATTTAGATTCATGTTGTGCAGAAACAAAGGGACAAATTTGTAGCAGGGTTTTAACATGCCAGCTAGTAAGCTCCAGACTGGGTCTGTGAGTATAAGGAGACAGGTTTTTCTGCTTTTCCTCTCCAATGGAGCCATTGTGTCAACCAGGGATATCAGCAGTTCCTAGAAAAAGTCAAGATCAAATTAACTAGTACCCTTTGGTCTCACAATAATAACATCCCTAATTGCAACACATAATCATTTAACGCTAAAGCTTTGTGCTGCAATTTTTATTTAGAAGGACATTTTGACTTAAGTGCATTTTCTCAAAGCATCAAAAGAATGCATTTATCAGGATTACTGTACTGCTTCTTGGTAGCATGCATGAAACCCGGATATTGAATTGCATAGGGATTTATAAAACACTGCCATTTTAACAACAAAGGCACACACATTATCACTACCTATACAGCAAAATCATAACAAAGTGAGTCCTACCTAAAAATTTAAATTTCGAGAACATTCCAGAATACGCCAACAAGCAATAATGTTTAACATTCCAGTGTAGGTGGTGTTTGTGTCTTATTTTTAATTAGAGAGGTGAAATATCTACCTCATTCGTTTCCTTCAGCCATAGCCGTTCAAAGTGGATGCTCCATCCACTAGATATCTGTCAGAAATCTGGATTGGATACCCATTACTGAGATTGATAGGCATTATCAAACCTCAAAATACGTGTGTGTTCTTTTTTTAAATATTAGCTGTCACATTGTGATAAGTTGTGTTTGGTTGTACGTTGCATGGCATAATGTATAACCCAGTGGGCTCAGTTCTGAAGGGGAAGCATATTTTATATTTTAAACTCCATGCTGGAGAAAAAAAGCAGAATGGACAACAGCAACTAAAAGAAACACATATATAAAACAAGAGACAGATAGAAGAAATTTAAAAAAAAATACTACCTGCATTTTAATATGTAGTTATTTTCATTATAGAAAACCTTCTATAAGGAAATAGATGGATTTGGGCACTGAGGGGCATGCAAATATTTAATTTTTAAAAACAATCTGAATTTATGTTAAATAGTTGTTTGTTGAGGTAAGGAGGATTGGTTTGAATAGAATGCCATCAATGAGTATAATTTCTGATTTTGTTTTTTACCTCAGGGATACACAACTCTAGGCCCCTCCAGTCATTTTGAACAATCCCCAGTTTAACAACTGAATGGTGTTAAATCAGTTAAAAATAAATGTAATGACTTGAAGACTGGGTAGAGGGGCAAGGACGTGTACAGCATTCAAATAACCCTTTATTTTTGAATGGTAAAAAGTACAGTATATAATTACAATAATAATAGGAAAAAGTAGATTGAATCTTTTTAAAATGTGGTTTTACTCTGGGTATGGCCACATTCTTTTCATTATGATAGCCATGTTCCCATTGCCCCATACACATATGACCCTCAATTGAAAAAAAAAAAAAACAGTTTTTCTGACTCACGAAACGAGATGTATAAGAATAAAAAAAAATATTCAGAATTTTTTTTTGAAAAAAACAGTTGTAGTATCATGATATATTTTCTTTGGTTGTTCACTTTACATATCTATGCATATTTATGTGTGTTCAGTCAAGCTTGAAGAACTGCCAAATGCTTTTGTATTTATTTATTTATTTATTTATTTATTTATTTATTCATTTATTTATTTATTTATTTATTTATTTATTTATTTATTTTTTATTTATTTTGTTTGTTTGTTTGTTTTAGATTCTTCTTAATAACGTCCAGTAATGAAGCACCATAACTTCTGAAGGCAAGCTGTTCCACGGGTTAATTGTTCTCACTGTTAAGAAGTTTCTCTGCAATTCCAGGTTTCTTCTCTCCTTGATTAGTTTCCATCCATTGTTCGGTGCTTTGGAAAATAAGTTGACCCACTCCTCTTATGGCAGCTTCTCAAATATTGGAATACTGCTATCATGTTCCCCCTAGTCCTTCTTTTCTCTAGACTAGACAAACCCAAATCCTGCAACCGTTCTTCCTATGTTTTAGTCTTCAGGCCTTTAATCATCTTAGTTGCTTTCCTTTGCACTTTTTCCAAAGTCTCAATAGCTTTTTTGTAATGTGACCACAACTGGATGCAGTATTCCAGATGTGGTCTGACTAAGGCTTAATAAAATGGTAGTGATACGTCACGTGTTTTTCATTCTAGGCCTCTGGTTATACAACCCGGGATTGTATTAGCTTTTTTTGGCTGCTACCGCACAGTACTGGCTTATGTTTAAGTGATTGTCCACTAGGACTCCAAGATCCCTCTCACAGTTACTGGTTTTGAGCTAGGTTTCACCTACTCTGTACTTGTACTTTTCATTTTTCCTGCCCTTGTGTAAAATCTTGCTTTTCTCCACATTAAATTTAATTTTGTTGGCTAGGGCCCATTGTTCAAGTCTGTCAAGATCTTTTTGGATCCTGAGCTTGTCTTCTGGGGTGTTGGCTATTCCTGCCAGCTGTGTGTCATCTGCAAATTTGATAACTGTTGTGCAAAGTGTTGTGCAAAGCATAGAACAGTGTTGTGCAAAGCACAGAAAGAATAAGAAATAGTAAACAAAGAGAATTAAAAGCAGTTGAAAAGAGAAAGAAAACAAAATCCAATTAAACGTAGTTTACATCAATACCATATGCTATGGCAATCCACAAATGGGTCCACAAATATTGACATCATGGCTTCACTAAATTGAGGCTTTCACATAATGTTTTTAATAAGATAAAGAACAAGTTAACTAGGTTTCCAGTTTTAGTCATTCCCTTTTTAGTCAGGATTCCATAAGCACAATAAAAGCCTAGTTGTAAAAATAATATCACTATTCTGAATAAACCAGGACTTCTAAACAACATACAATTGCCTAAATTCCATCAACTTGAAGATAGTTAGACTATTTCGACAAATTTAGGATGCCTCTTTAAATTATTACTTACGTTATAGAATAAATGTAATACTTGCATATCTTGTATAAATACTTTAATTTATCGACTAATTTATCTCCTAATAACTGTTATTATATCAACATGATTCTTAAACATAATTGTCATGGACAAAATGTTCTCCAGAGCATAACAACTGACAGCTATTGACCATATCACAAACTCTTAATGTATACTGTATATGATGATACAATGTATACTGATGATCCATGTAAGTGGTGGGATTCAACCGATGTAACAATCGGTTTGCTTCGCGCACATGCAGTACATTTGAATGGGCGACCCGCGTGCACGCAGTACATTTGAAAACAGCATCTTCTACTGCACCTCTGGTGAATAAAACAGCTGAAGCGTTGCAATTCACCCTGCCACATCAATCAGCTGGGCTTCAAACAAAAGAAATAAAGGTAGATATAGCACAGGGGCGGGCAGGCGAGCCCAGTTGATCGTTGGAGTGAATCAGTTCAGTCTCAGCTGATCATCGGCGTTACTGGTACACCCAAACTGGTCTGAACCAGCAAAATCCCACCCCTGATCCATGTACCACTAATAGTTGGTTTTATCTTCTTTTAGCAGCATTTGCATATGAAGTTGGACTGAAATACTATTGAGTTTCTTACTCGAACAGAGGATTGATCAAGAAGACCTCCAAAGTCCTTCCAATGTTGTTATTTTGTCATTTTGAAGTAGTATATCTACCAAGTAATTGAAAAGGTATGTAGAAATCTAAACATTATTGAACTTTTTATCTATTTTATTTTACAAAAACATACGGTTCTATTGTTTTTAAATTTGACATATTCATAAACATTTAATGATTAAAACAGTGTGTTTATTTCCTGCACAACCATAACCCAAGTAAATATTATAAAGTTAAATTTTTCATGAAATTGATCACAAGTAGAACTGGGAAAGGAGCAAAGTAAATGCACTCTAGAATCATTTGGAATTTGAAATAGCCCAAAATATATATTTTTAATTCTTGTTATTGCTTTGGTTCTGACATTTTGGTTGATTTATGGGTAAGCCTTTGAATAAAATAAGTAAAAACATATCACATTTGCTCTACAAAGCAAGGTTTGTGATGTCATTTTAAAATAGTGGCTTAGAACCAGATTAACATGTTCTTTGAATTGAACCATTGTAAATAATGGATTTTAATTAAGTCAGACTAACTTAAGTCTCATTGATTTCAAGTAGTCTACTCTAACTAAGTTTGGATCCAATCCAATATCATTAAAGAAAATGCTCTTTAACTCAGGTAATTCCACTTAAATATTTTAAAAATCAAGATTAACTATCCAGGTTTTCATCTGTTTTAATTGTCACTTATAGTAATTAGCAGACCAAGAACTCAGATATTAGTTATGAAAAATTAGTTTGCATATGTTGCGACAAGATGATTTTACAAATATAATAGGATGATGGATCATTATAAAAAAACGAGCTGTTCAGTTTTAGAACTATTTTTGGCTTTCTGGAATATTAACCATGTGTTTAGTAAGGGATAATCCAGGACACATATTAAAAAAAAATACAAATTTATTTATTCATTTAAATTTATATAGCCGGTCATCTCAGATACATGGGTGCCTCACAAGTTAAAATAAGAAAACTCTTAAATTATTATTTTTTAAATGAAAAAAATTAAAACAATGAAAACAAATGAACAAGAAACATAAAATGAACTAAATAAATAAACTACATAGGTATTACTCCTAAACAATCTTATCCAGACATTTTTGAACTTCAATTTTCTTCATCTGCAGATGAGATGGGGATCTGCCAGGAATTGAAAAACAACATAATTGGATTCTAGACAGGACCAGTAGTAGAAGTTAGACGGATGTTATGATCAGAGTAAGAAAATAAAGAGCAAATCAGAAATCTGCATTGCCAAGTAGCAATGTAGGTATTTTTCGAAAGTAGGAAGAGAGAAGATTGTTCTCTGGTCAATCCTTCCCAATCACGAAAGCTACTTTCAAGTTGCTGTACTGTCAAAGTCCAGATCCCTCCTACTTTTAGGGTGTGTCAAATTTTTCAACTTTCAATTCAAACATTAGGGCTGCTCAAAAGTTGTGACATGCCTTGAGGATTGTAAAGATATTTTGGTTACTTATAATTTAATTTAAATGTGCTTGGTAAGTAACTACATAAATATCATACCCTGTTTCCCCAAAAATAAGACATCCCCTGATAATAAGCCCAATTGGGCTTTTGAGCGCATGCACTAAAATAAGCCTCCCCCCCCCAAAATAAGCCCTCCCTGCAAATATTTAAACACAGAGCTGGAAATCAGGTAAGATGGCAAAAAGAGCCCCATCTTGCTCCAGGTGCCCCAAAATAATAAGACTTCCCTGAAAATAAGGCCAAGCGCTTATTTCAGAGTTCAAAAAAATATAAAACAGGTTCTTATTTTTGGGGAAACATGGTAACTTCTTAACATTTTGTATGTTTTACTATTGCCTGAAATACTGCTGAGCATTTTGCTTATGGCATATGATTTTCTACCACACCAGCTCCTACGTTGGCTACTTCACAGAGATAGGAATGCCCCTGAACTGAAACAATGTTGGCCATGGTTTTTAGGATCTTCTAGAGGGACCTTTAACAGAGATAAAATAAGGCCTGGTTCCCTAGTATATAGAAAACGTCTGGCATGAAACTTAGAAACTGTTGCAGAACTATTAATAAAGATAGTTCTAGATTTTAGAGACAAAAAAAGTGTGAGTAAAGAGGTTTTTGTTAAATTTGTGGGGAAAGAAAATGTATGGTCACATGCATATAAAATATATATGCTCAGTAAGAATTGCCTACAGGAAGGAAAATAAATAACTGTTGCTTTTCTGAAAAAGAAAAGTGAAAAGAGTCAGCAGTGAGGGAGTTGTCCAGTAATAGGAGCTGAGACATTTTCTAAGTCTATAATGTACAGATAACAGTCAGAAATGACTCAGAAAGAAACCTCCCTAATTCACTGACCTATAATAAGGAAGATAGGTAAGAACACTCGGGTTTACAAAATTTTGCAATTATAGCAATGCTTAATAAAAATAGTTTTAGGCCTTCATGGTTTCATGGTTCATACTTCCTAGTGGTGCTGGCAAATGAGAAGACGTGGTAGTCTATTTATTGTCAAAATATCTCAGTATAGATATAACATACCCTCTCACCCTAATTGTGTTCTCCTTGCCTAAAAAGATTTTTGTAATCCCAAATAAATGCCTACATATTTTATTATGTTTTAGAAAAAAAAAACTAAACAGATATGTTAAGCCTAAAACAGCTTTTGACATGCTTATGGGAAGTAAAAAAAGTAATCCCAAACCAGAAAGCAATTTGGAAAAACATATTAAAAATATCAGTCCTGCACCATGCAGTGATGACATCACATCACTTCCATATCTTCTAAAATCCTCAATTTTTATCTTTATGATCATTGAGAGGTTGCATCAAGACTTAGTCAAAATGTCTAATTTGAAAGTAGTGGGATCTTTAAATCACAGCTAACTGAAGCCTTATTAATTTTAATCGAACTTATGTATGTGTAAATCTGAATTGTGTGAAGATCTTTCAACACTTAAAGTGCACATTACAGACTTATTAATTTCTATTATTAATCAGTATGGTTGCCAAGTTATTAGAGCTATGGTGTGGGACCCAATCCAGGCAAAATTTAGGCCTTTTAAGAGCACACTGAATTTTTTTCTTTTGTGAAATCTTGAACATTACTTAGACCCCTCTTAATTAACAACTGAAATAAAAATCAAGACTTGAGTATACAAGATGGGTTAAGCTTAGCCTAAGAGCAATCCAACTCAAATTAGATACAATACTTTGGCCTCTCCTATTGGCCTCATCAAAACTTAGTTGTGATTAATGTTTGCTTGAGACAGTTCTTACAGGGAGTAGACACTTTTCTGTCTTCTTGAAACCCATCTACACAGACTGGCCTGAAGAATGGCCTCAAGGCACATGACTGCTGAAGTTCAACAGGCCTGACATTGTAAACTGCCTGGAGGGAAAGCTACTGAGGACCATACAGAAATTGCTGGGAGCTCTTCGGAAGAACATATACATCAGGGAGCTTCAATCAACTGATCAATCAGAAAAGAAACTGGTGAGGCTTCCTTTCTTAAAAAGCATATTGTTGTGCAAGGATATATTCCTCACCAGAACTTATTCATTTCCAGATGGCTTGTACACTTCTGCTATATTTGTATCTAGACATTGGCATGGTAACATGCTGTAACTGGTCCTCATGCCAATTTCGCTATGATCAACAGCCCTTAAGTGCGTGCTATATAAAGCATCTCCAGAAAAGATTGCTTTTATTTATTTCTTGAGACTTCAGAAGAGCACAACTAACCCCTGGCTTATACCAGCAATGAGAAATTGGGGTGGTGGAAAGTAAATGAAATCAAATGTATTTTCATTTAGCCATTGATTCATTGATCTTCTATTGCTTTTGAGAGGTACTAGGGCAAAGAGCTGACTTTGGAAAAAGAAGCTGGCTTTTGTAAAAGCAAAGTGTCACAGTTTTTTAATTAAGTGATGACATTTTCCTTTCTTTAAAAAAAAATTAATAAAGCACAGAAGGAATTCAATTGCTTCTTTCAACAATTCAGGAAAAAGAGCAGAGTGTTAAAACAAACTTTCCTGCTTTTATTTTCAGAAGTGGAGAGGGTGTAGTGGGGGCTGCAGATAGACTGGGAGCCAAGTATAATCACTCCATTAGTATTATTAATAGCATTCAGCTTGCTTCACATGCTTTAAATCAGACAGTGTTGTCGTGAGCCTTGTATTTGCAAGCACTGTCGGAACTACTGAAGGCTTTCGTAAAAGCACAGAAGTGCCTTCATAGCAACTGCAAGCAGCCTTTGGGGAACAATAGGTTTACCTATAGAGTCTTGAGATATTTCTGGAAAAGCCCAACCACTTGCTGTATTATTCTTCAAAAGTTACACACTCCTTGACCCAGCTACGTTTTAATAAGCTCTATTGCCACTTCACAGTCACACATCTCTTTACCCTCAACCTCCTAAATCCCTTTGGGCTGTCTTATTTGCACAGCATTCAGATCCCATTGGGCTGTCCTCATCCAGAGGGGTCTCGCTTTGGTTATTTCATCCACCCCTTCTATTTCTCTTATTCTCTTTCTGTTTTCAGAAAGAGATGTCTAAGAATTATTTAATTATTGCCAAGGAATATATCTGTCAAGATAATTAAGTAGAACAAAGCCTTTGGCAGGAAGACAATAGCAAGAAGTAACACAAGAATTTGGAAACAATGGTAATAGTGTCATTAACTCCATAAAATTCTTCAAGCTTGTCGGAATCATTCAGCACAAACAATGTGGGATGCTATTATAAAAACATTGTCTAACGAGGAAGTAATTTCTGCTTGGAATTTGCTGACTTGTTTTGTTAATTAATCTCCTCAAGGTCATTTGCTTTGTTGAATGAAGATGCAAAGTATTCTTTGCTGCAAGAAAGCTCTGCGAAAAGGACAAGAAGCATCCTATTTTAAATATTTTATTTGTTTCTTTTCTCAGATATATCTTTAATTGATCTCTTTAATTCAGCTGAAGTAAAACTGTCTGTGTTTGGAACTGGACCTGATCTTTTGGCTCTTACCTTCTGAGCTTCTCATATTACTTCTCATTGTGCCACAATGTTCTCGTACCACACAGCAAAGAAAATAAGATGGTTCCTTCAAACAGTACTACCTCCTGCTACATATTACAGCTAAGATATTAGTTAACTATTTAATTCTTTTCATTCATTGTTTTTCTCTTTTTTCCCCAAGTATTCGTAAAATACCTAAAGAATCAATGAAACGATTCTAAAATTATTGACCAATCGATCTTAAAACAGTGGGTGCTTTATGACTTGACGCTTTTAAAAGAGATTGGACAACTATTTGTCTGGAATGGTATAGAGCTGTGATGGCGAATCTATGACATGCATGCCCGAAGTGGCACGCGGAGCCATGCCACCTGGCATGCGCGGCGTCGCCCGTTCCTCTTCCGGGTTTCTGGGCCGCATGTGCGCATGATGATCAGCTGGCCTTTTTGCATGTGGCAGTGCCAGAAACTAGAAGAGCTGGTCTTCTGTTTTCCTGTGTAAGCATGCGCACTGGCCAGCTGATTGTCGCATGTGCATACACGCCAGAAACCCAGAAGACTCCCTGGCTGAGACTGGAAGTTCAGTAGCTGAAACCAGAAGTTCATTTTCAGGCGCGCGCATGTGCCCTGGGCAGCTTCTCTTCCGGGTTGCCGCTCAGTCATGCATGGACACGTGCCCTTTTCAGCACTCAGTGCCGAAAAGGTTTGCTATCACTGGTATATGGTCTCCTGCTTAAGCAGGGGTTGGACTAGAAGACCTCCAAGGTCTCTTCCATCTCTGTTATTCTGTTGAAAATGCATTCCTCTGCAGATACAAGGCCATGAAAAAAGTCCCCCTTGGCTCAATGGGAACTTTCTCTCCCACCTCAAGCCTCATCACTATGGCTTCAGCTTTAACAATTAAACTGCAGTCATGTAATAAGTAGATTTTGATTTGAATCAAGTTTGACTTCTGATGACTTCATGGGCTCAGCCATGTAAATGTGTATTTCTCTTTAGCCAGGTTCTTTCTACCAAAAAAACTACATAAACAAAAAATCTTGGTTTACGTAGGAAGGCTAAAGAGAAATACATACATACATACATACATACATACGTATGTATGTATGTATGTATGTATGTATATATGCATACATTCAAGGCCACTTTCTACCGCATAACTCCCAATGACCGGTAAGATCCCACAGAGTTGGTCTTCTCTGGGTCCCATCAGCTAAACAATGCCGGCTGACGGGCCCACGGGGGAGGGCCTTCTCTATGGCTGCCCCAGCTCTCTGGAACCAGTTACCTCCTGAGGTCCGGACCATCCCCACCCTATTGGCCTTCCGAAAAGCGGTGAAAACCTGGCTTTTCCATCAGGCCTGGGGCCATTGATCTCGCTCTTGAGATCCGGCGAGATCTGGCCATGAATGGTGTGAATGAGTTTTAACGTTTTTAATGTTTTTAATTTTTAAATGTTTTTATAATGATTTTAAATGCATTGTGATCTGCCCTGAGTCTTCGGAGAGGGGTGACATACAAATTGAATAAATGAATACATGAATAAATAAATAAATAAATAAATAAATAAATAAATAAATAAATAAATAAATAAATAATAAATATACAAATAAATGAATTAAGAAACCTTTTAATTTGCCTCTATGCCCTGTATATCAGGCAAATTTTGAGGAACTGTAGTCTAAGATGCATAATGTATCTGAATAATGGGGGAGAAAAGGGAAATGGAAAATAGAAAGGAAATGGAAAAGCAATGAAGTCTTAATGTTGATATCTTTAAGAAACAGCATAAAGAATCATCTTAGCAAAAATAAGGCTTATTTTAGTCTTCAGACACAGCATGGTGAGAAGAGCAAATGAAATAGTAACAAACAAGCAGCTGGAAGGCAGATCTCATGATTTTTGTGATGAGGATAGGACGTGGAGATGCGCTGCGGAAAGTCATTTCTCCCATATTCATGCGGGGGGGATTGGGGAGGAGAGAGAAAGAGAGAGAAAGAGAGAGACTGATCATCATGTCTGCATCTATATATACATATAAAAAAACCCTAATGAAAAGGAACAAAGCTCATCCTGAAAGCGAATGTAGCTGTGTTTGTCAGGGAGGCATTAATAATTCTTACCAGCATATTTCCACAGATTGCAAATTGACAATCTATGTGTGTGTGTGTGTGTGTGTGCGTGCGTGTGTGTGTGTGTGTGTGTGTGTGTGTGTGTGTGTGTGTGTATAGTATATGAACAATATAGGAATATTGTATGTTAAATAGTTCAATTGTATTAATTGCCCTGTTGTTAAAAGAAACTTTTAATTATCATTTTATAATTCAGATGGGCCAGAGATTTTGGAAATGAAATGCAGGGGGTGTGGGTTTCCCATGGGGCTTCTGTTAAGAAGAAGTCTCTGGAACAGCTCTTGTGAATCTTGTTGTTAACCAACCTTTATGTCTATTCCCTATAGATAGATACCCAGCTCTGGAAATCAAGATCTTGAATATAAAACAGAAAGCAATAAATATTTCCCCATCCCTGCTGGGCTCAAATTCCTGAAAGAGATTGTATCCATTTGTATCAATACTAAAAAGGAGATGCTCCAGGCAGATGTTACCTCCGTAATTAAAAACACTGAAGAATATTCTTAGAATTAGAAAGGCAGCATGCCGCATATTATTCAACCCATAATGCTTTTTTTTTATTGCAATAATTTTTTAAAAGAACCTAGCAGCTGGGGAGATGATCTTAAAGCCATTGCTATTAAGACTTTTGCACTAGACATGCATGAATTCAGCTGTTAAAGTGAATACCAAGGAAAAAAAGAGAAAAAGAGTGGGAGGGAGGGAGGGAGGGAGGGAGGGAGAGAGAGAAAGAGAGAGTGGGAAGGAGGGAGGGAGAGAGGGAGAGAGAGAGAGGGAGAGATTTTTTCACCTTGCATGTAAAACAATCAATTTCAAATATTCTGTATCAATTGTTGGCCAACTGAATTTTATATTTAAATTTAAGACACTTAAATATCACTATTTTTCCACCCACCCAATTACATTGGAAGGGTAGACTCGTGTTTTTTTAAAAAAATACATGCACCTCCTGCATAGTCCATCAGCTGCACCCAGCTTGTGTCGCAGAGATAAGCCATTTCAGTTCCAGTTGCTTCCAGTTAGCATTTTCTAGAGATGACTTTATCACTAACGGAGAAAAGCAACATCAAAAGAAAAATGGAGATAGAAGCAAAAGTTCTTTTGCCTGTGCATAAAATGCTTCTTTTTATATATTCAAATACAGTTGTAGGTAATATTCATGACTAATATTAAATGAAGCCTAGAATTAGACAAAATGCAATAGACATATATTGAAGTGAGCGTTTTATTATGTGTCATGTCAGTCAGATTAAAGAAAAGAATGCATGACATCAACAGGATATTGCATGTATATCAAGCAATCTATTTATATATGACAGGGAGGGTTTGATTTCTGGAAGGAGTGACAACCCCGTAAAATAACCGCTCGCCTTCAAAATTACAATAAGATGAAACATGTACATTTTTGAATGCACATTTTTTTTTAAAAAAAATACAATTAACAAAATAGGGATAAATATGTTTGGGAATCAATAGTGACATCCAGAATAAGAGAGGAGAGAACTAATCTGCAGAGATGCAGAAAGGTTATTGGGCAATGTCTCTAGCATTCCAGTCTGGAGAGAAAATGGATATGAAAAGCCAAAGTGTCTGTGAGAAATATTCCAGGAAAGATAATTTAATATGAAGCAGTGATGAGTTTTCTCTCCCGCAGAATAATATGAAAATAGTGAGATTGCCTGATTCTCTGTGGTGTCTCTAAGATTATAATGGTGATGCCATACCATTATTGCTTAATAAAACAACCACAAATAAAGGGCTTTTTTTTTGTAGCCTCCCATCATGTATTTTGTTCCTCCAAACAATCTTTTGTTAAATTCATATTTCTTCTCTTTGTCTTCCTCTCTAGTATAGCAATCAGTAAACAACTGTGGAAATAGAAGCCTGACTGTAGCTATCATTGAACAATTCCAGGCATTGCTTAGCTCAGCCATCTTCTTCTCCCCGCCTTCTTCTGACTTCAATGTTATCTTTTCTGTGAAAAATTAATAATAAGTAAATAAATATTTTTTTTAAAAAAAACCCTAAAACTTCACCTGCTAAGTTCACTAGCTGTAAAGATAAAGTGCAGCAAGAGGTAAATTTCTTGGGTTCACAATCATCGCACTTGGATACACATGCAAGGCATTGGAATGAGGGTAAAAGAACAATCAGTGGTCAATTGACTTTATTTCCTTTTTCAGAATGATAATTTGTATAAATTATATATGTTTCCAAGGTTATCTGAGCAGAACGCACAGGAGCTATCTGACAAGCTGCTCATAAAATCTGTCAAATGAGAAAAGCAGAATTTCCATGCAAGGTGCATTTAAGCTGCATTCTGCAAATAATGTGAACAACGGTAGTCAAATATTTCCCCCCTCCCCAACCATTATTTGCCAGAGTTCATGGCAATTTTCAAACCATACATTTGGTGGAGCTACAGGACAGAAGCAATCAGAGCTGACTTTCTACATCAGTAAATTCCAGCTGTATTTTCTCATAACCTTTCCTTCTTTGTTCAAATGGGAACTTCCATTTTAAATTGCAATCTATGACTTTTGAAACAGAAGTTAAAGCCTCTTGCTGGCAAATTCTTCTGGTCGCTACTTTGACTTCTTGCTTTTTTATTATTATTTCTTTTTTCAAAAGACATCACAGTCGTGTTTCGTTGAGACAAAGATGCCAATATTTTTAAGGAGACAACCCCATGCCCCCACCCTGTTCACCCCATGTGAGTGAGGTTACCAAGAAGATTATACATTAAGAAATGCCAAACTAATGTTGAAATTCAATATGTCATCTGCTTAGGAACAAGGATTAAATTCCTTCCCATGATATATTGTTTGCATTTATTCATAATACTTGTGATGCTGAAAACTCACTCTGCTTTAAGCTTAATTACTTGTGGCTTTGAAATGCATTTGCTAAAATCAACTTAAAGGCGGGCCGGCGGGGGGGCAAACAAATACGGAATATGGCAATAAGCAAGTTGTGGTTTGACACAGTCAAAAACAAGGAAACAAAATTAAGAGCAAGTGCCAGATTTTTAAATAATCCAGACAAACTAGCAATGTTCTTTGCATTGCTATCAGCAAGCAGCGGTACTGAAATATATTTCCTTGAAAGTAGACTTCAACAGAAAATATGTTGGTAAGTTCTGAAGCTGGTAAAAATATAGATTTTAAAGCCATTTAGTCAGCTGGCAGGAAAAAATCCTTTTCTGTTTCTCCTGCCTTGAGCCAGGAGATAATCTGGTAGGTGTTCTGCTGGTCAGCTGATCAGATGGCTGACAGGAAAAGTGCTCCATCTGTATTTCCTGCTGCCCAGGTAATCAGTATAATTCAGCAGCTGATGGAAACAAATAGCTAGTCCTCTATTGCCAGAGGCATTGGGAAATTAACAATCGTGAGCAACAGAGCTGAAATTAAGGGAATAACAATCTTTGTTCAATGGTTTAGGGAAGGTGGGGACTGAAAAGGAATAGGGATATTACATGATATCCATATGTAAAGAGTCCGCTCACTTGCAATTATTCAAGCACGGCAACTGCCATTCTGTACACATTCTGTATAGTCCTCAAGTTACGACCACAATTGAGACCAAAATTTATGTTGCTAAATGAAACATTTGTTAAGTGACTTTTGCCACATTTGATGACTTTTCTTGTTGTTAAGTGAATCACAGCAGTTCTTAAGTTAGTCACACGGTTGTAAAGTGAATCTGGCTTCCCCATTGATTTTGCTTGTCAGAAGGTAACAAAAGGGAATCACATCACCCCAGGGCCACTGCAACCATCATAAATATGAGTAGTTGCCAAACATTTGAATTTTGATAATGTGACCATAAGGATGCTGCAATGGCCATAGGTATGAAAAATGGTCATAAGTCACTTTTTGTAACTTTAAATGGTCACTAAATGAACCATTGTAAGTCAAGGTCTACCTGTATAACATGGATCTGAAATGGTTGCTCACACACCATACTGGAAACCCAACCCAGGCAATTGATCTCCATGTGGCCTTAGAATAAATGAAGGGAGCTCAGCTGCTTAATACAGGTAGTCCTCAATTTATGGCCACAATTGGGACCAGAATCTTCCTTGCTATGCAAGGCAGTTATTACATGAATCATGCTCAATTTTATGACTTTTGCTATAATTGCTAAGCAAATCATTGCAGTTGTTAAGTGAATCATGTCGTTGTTAAGCAAATACACCTTTCCCCATGACTTTGCTTTCAGAAGCCATCTGGGAAGATTGCAAATGGCAATCACACAACCTGGGAATGCTGTATCTGTCATTAGAACACACCAGTTGCCAAGCACCCAAATTTTGATCACCTGATGGTGGGGATGCTGTGACAGTCATAAGTGTTAGGACCTATTGTAAGTCACTTTTTTCAATGCCATTGTGATTTCAAATGGTCACTAAATGAATGGATGGGGGCAACCTATAGCCTGTTATGCATTTGATTCTGTTCATACATTGAGTAAGGAATCTTTTGTACATTTGGCTAATTGTCTGTGGAGATTCTCAGTCATCCAGGTCACGGTTGTCCCAAAGGTGCTTTTTCAAAAGGCAACTGGATTTTGTTTTTCTTTGAAGACATTTCGCTTCTCATCCAAGAAGCTTCTTCAGTTCAGAACTGAACTAAACAGAACAGACTTTGAGACATTTGGCTAATTATTATCCAACTTCCTTGGATGACCAGGATCCCTGCATAAAGAGGATCATGCAAAAAATTTCCAAATATCTTGAGATGTACATGTGTGAGTCTTTCTTAATCTACATATAGAGATCAAAGGCTGCAGCTAGCTGGGACATGGGTGGGAAGTCAGGGTGAGAAGGATCATTAAGCAAGTGCCTATATCAGTGATGGCTAACCTTTTCCGGACCAAGTGCCCAAAGCGTGCACGTCCCCCTGCATGTGCCTCCCCGCGCATGTGTGCACACACACCCTGCACATGCCCCGCCCCCACATATGCGCAGCAGAGACCTGAAGACCAGCTGCCCGGTGGGAGGACGCGTGTATGCATGGCGGAGCTGAACTGAGGCGACAGCTCGCATGCCCACAGAGAGGGCGCCGTTTGCCACCTTTGGCACGCTTGCCATAGGTTCGCCATCACGGGCCTATACTATTTCAGGATAAGGACCTGCATCAAAATCACCTTGTACAAAATATTTTCTCAGCCCCAAATCTTCTCCTGAATTTTATATGTAGGATATGCACATGCTACTTTAGGTGATAAATACTGAATAACGTGAAGGACAGCCTTCATCATAGGCACTTCTTTTACCAGTTGAAATATCAAGCTGCAACTTATAAGCAGAAGAATGGTGAACACTCTTTTATTCCATTATATTGACTAAGCATTCCTACCCACTCCTTCTGAAGCAATTGTAGATCAGAACTCTTGAATTAGAACACTGTTCAAAACATTCTTAAACTGTAAGTATGTACTAGATAAAGTTTCCATAAAACAATGTTGGGTGTGTGTGAAATTTGTACTTCTATTCAATACCTAAAAATTACAGAATTGTTTTCTCAAAATATGTATTTGGAAAGCTAAATATGGGGGCAAAGCATACTAAGTAAAAAAAGGGGTGGGTGGGGGTGGGAGATGTGCCAGTTAATTGTACATTTGTACGTGTAAAAGAATGTATTACTAACCTCAAGATAAATATAAAAGGAGGGAGAGAGGAAAGAGTGAACTGATAAAAGCCAACTTCTAAAAGTGGTTATTCAATAGTGATATGGAAGGAAGGGTGAGAAAGAAACTCAAGATAACCTGCCCTTGATTTTGTTCAACATATGATCATTAAGACAGAACAAGGGCATGCTTTCAAGATCTGATTATTCTATGTTACTACAAAAAGGAACATCTATGGCATCACTGCTATGTCATTTTCTTGATCTGGTCCTGTCCCTAACTCCAAGGCGAATGCGCCCATCATGCTCGCTATGCTTGAGTTTATTTCAATGAATAAATTAATGTGAAATTGACATGCTACATATCAGATAAATAGACTCTACAATTATCTTTATTCTGAAGACTACTATAGATGTTCTGAGAAATAATAAAAAATAAAAATGCTAACTATGCAGTTACACTTCCTTGGAAGGAGATCAGTGGTGGGTTGCTCCTGGTTGGTCTGGATCTTGTGAACTGGTAGTAACGGCAGCAGGAGGCTCCGCCCACCCAGCTAGACGTTTATCACAGATGATCTGTGTATGCGCAGAAGTGCGGTCATGCATGCATTACCGTTACGAACCGGTAGCGGAGGTAAGTAGAACCCACCCCTGAAGGAGATCAATAGTTTGGGAGTTGGCTTCAATTTATGGTTCATACAAAGGCAGCAGGTGAAGGCCATAGTAAAGAAAACTTTTTCTCAGATGCAGCTTTTCATCCAAATTGCACTATTTTGGAGCACGATGCTCAAGCAATAATTGTTATTTATGTCCTGATCACCTTGCATTTGGATCAGTTTAATGTGCTCAACTTGGCACTTCTTCAAAAAGAACTGTTCTCTCAGTGGCAACTGTGGCTGGATTGCTGGATTTCTTGGTCCACTGATCAGCTGCTTCCTACTGAGGGCTTTTGGTGTAACTTACAGCATTATATAGCTTGACAGTTGGAAGGAGACAATGATGTTAAAAGCAGATATGCTTTGAAGAGACAATGGAGGCATACTATGAGAGCAAACAGTGACTGTCTTTTGATTAATTTGGCCACATTTGAGTGCAGGTGGAACAGCTGTAGCAGAGATAGGACCAGACTGGGGTTGTGGCATTGACCTGGGACCTACAGCTGCTGCTTCCTCCCCAACGTCCATGGGGCTGGGTGACCTTCTTGTCTTTTTCCTGGCTGGGAACTGGAAAGGATTTTGAAATGACCATATTAGGATATATTGTTTTAAATGTCTTTGTCTGAGATTTGAACTTCGTTATCAAAGAGCAGGATCATGAACTGTGGAGTGTGAATCTGCCTACCATCTTCCTGAATGAGAGCGAAGGGAGGAGGCTTTGCGTCAGCAAGATTGTGAACAGTGGGCTGTTTGGAGCCCTAAAAGCCCAGTGAAAGGGGCTGGATAAAAGCATTGTATGTTTAGGGATTTAGTGAAAGTGGACCTAGCTGGTTGGTGGCTCTGAATGCTTTGTAGAAGTGCTCTGGTTCTAGGGGAGACTGTGGTTGAGTTTAGCAACATTAGTAAAGCAAGGGGGAAATGGCAGGTGAGAGAAGAAGTCTCTGGAGGGATGACGGTGGCTGAATACACCTTGGTAGTGATGGGTAGGGGAAGATATGATTGGTGATGGGGAAGCTCTCAGAGACCACAGAATATAATTCCAGCACCCTCCCCTCACCCCGTCTCACTCCTGGTCCCAAAGGAGATTTGGCAGGGACTCCTGGTCCCAAATGGCAGAGATTCAAGGCCCTAAGTTGTCAGCTGTTGCTGCTGCTGAATGCCAGGTTGGTCTGTAATAAAGTCTCATCTATGACTTGATTGTGGATGAGGGGCCTGAACTGTCATGTATTACTGAAACCTGGCTGGGACTGGGTGTGTTCCCCTTTCTCTGATGTTTTCAGCTAAGCAGTGGCATCAGTCAAGGCTTAATGTAGGATTGGTGGAGTGGCAGTAGCCATCCAAGATACAGTACTTGGGAGGCATCTAGGGGAACTGCCAATTTAATAAGTTGGACTGCAGGGATCAGTTGGGACAATTGCTACTGTATTAGTCCCTTGCTTCATAGCAATCTCTCTGCTTGAGCTCTTTGATTCCATGGCCAAGTGGGAATAGAGTTCTCCAGGCTTATGGTATTGGTGGTTTTCAATTTGTCTACTCTGGGTCAGATCTGAGATAGTTCAGGAACTCATGATCACCATGATCCATGCGTGTGCTCCCATTGGGAATCGGTAGCAAAGGTAAGTAGAACCCACCCCTGGGCCCCACCCAATGCATAATAATGATCATATGACTGGATTTTCTGTTGGAGTAGCGACAAGGTGTCCTGGATTTGGGGGAGATATTGGTTTCTCACTTGTCATGGACAGATCACTCTCTGGTAAGCCTCTCTCTCTCTTTCACACACACACTCCACTACTGGGATGTTGGACTTATTAGATTGGCCTTCTCCAGGTGTGGTGCTAGGAATCTTCCATCATCGGTCTTGAATAGGGTGGCACTGCCACAGACAGACCTGGTGTATAATCCAGGTCTTCCTGAATCCAGAACTTCTCACTCCAATCATATCTACTTGTCCCATCAGATCTGGCAGAAAGGTAAATTTCAAGACCTCGAGTACTCCATATTTGTATGTGTTTTAGACTTGATGTGTCAGTTTCTTGTCTGAAAGCTGAACAAAGTCCTGGCATAGGATGGTATGTAAATTTTAAAAAATCAATAAATCAATAAACCACATTATCATTGTATATTACAGAAAGTAGTAAAATGCAACTAACGTGTTTATATTTCAGAATGAACTAGAACTTAAATGGACAGATTTATGATAGAATACTTATAGTACAATGTACATAGAATACATTCAGATTGCCTTTGTTTAAAGACAGTGGTATCCTTACTTTTCAGGCTTTTATTTATATTTTAAAGCCTTAATCAAAACTGTGTCTTCAAATCACATCTCAGCCCATTCAGTTCAGAGGAAGGCAGCACTGAGATGCCTGACTAGAAGAAATGAAATATCAAGTAAAACCAACAGCAATATTGTCTAAAGCTTCTGCGTTTTGATTTTGCCTGAAGCCATATTGAAATGGACCTAGATAATCCAACTCATCTAGAAATACCAGAAGCTGATTCCACCTGTTTAAAGCAGCCCAATTTACAGTGCTGTTTTCCCAGTGGGGGGAAAATGTGATACCCTTTATGTATCTCTTTCTCTTTGTAGTTGTAGATAGCTTAGGGGTGTGCAATTTGTATAGGGGAAATGATGCAGAGGGATTGCCAGTGGCTTTTAAGGCCAAAATCTGTGATTAGAATTACTGTATCACTTTGTCCAGTCACTTTGTCCCCAGTCACTTATCCTGCTATTACTATCTGTGCATCCTGGTTAAATTCTTTGGGCAATGAGCAAGAAATCATAAATCAACAAAAAGCAGGAGAAACATGTTGCGACATCTACAAATGCAGAAGGAGGAAAATTACACCACAGATACTGCTTATTTCCCTTTCAGTCCTTTTCGTTAATGGAAAGCCTCAGTCTTCGGTACAAGGAACCAACATGGTCTCAACATGAACCACCTCAATATTGCTACATCACACTGACTTAAACATTGTAATTAACAGTGCACTTGGATTTCTCTTATTTATATATGTATGGTATACAACAGTGGTGGGTTGCCCCCGGTTCACACTGGTTCTATAGAACCGGTAATAAAACCAGTGGGAGGCCCCACCCACTAACCCTGATGTCATGAAAACGTTTCTGCACATGCACAAAAGCTTCTGCGCTTACGCAGAAGAGTGCACACGTGGCCCCATTGCGAACCGATAGTAAAGGTAAGTAGAACCCACCCCTGAATACAAGAGCTTAGTTTTGGGTCATTTTCAAAGATTATCTATGGCCTAGCAATAGTTTCTCAATAAGACACATTAGAGGATTATTATTAAAGGTTTTTTTTTTAATTCCCCCTTTATTTACCATCAGTTGGAGGCATCATAGACACCAGATATTCCCATTTCCTATTTTCCTATAACAACTTAGCTAAAACAGCACGAGTAGCCAAAGACACCTGGCTGGTTTTCAGGGCTAAAGAAAGACTAGAATTCAGAGTCTTCTAGTTTGTAGCAATCCCAAGTATTTCCCATTTTTGTTTTTTCTTCGGTTCCATCATGTCTGATTCTTGGAGACTGCCAATGTTTGCAATGTTTAAGGCTAAGAGAATGTGACTTGCTGAAGGTCAGCCAGTTGACTTTGAACTTTGGGATTCAAAGTACAGTTTTCCAATTTGTAGCCTGATGCCTTAACCACTACACCAAACTCTCTCTCTCTGTGTGTGTGTGTGTGTGTGTGTGTGTGTGTGTGTGTGTGTGTTGTATATGTATATGTGCGTGAGTGTGTGTGTGTTCTTATTTTAAAAGACTCATTCATTGGATATGGGTAATAAAAATATTAGCAAACTGGAATTCTAGGGATGAAGATGATCCAGTCAGTGACTCAATATTGGAAAAATAAATAGATGCAATTCTTAGTAAGGTTCTACATATTCTTTGTCTCTCAGGAAAGCTTTGCAGACAGTATAGGTAGTCCTTGACTTACGATTGTAATGGAGCCTGCTCATTACCATCATAACTTGTGATGGTTGTAAAATGGATCATCCATGTGACTGGATTAATGTTTGTAATGTTAAGCTAATCTGTTTGTTAAGTGAATGCGATGGTCATTAAATGAATCCATTGTTTGTTATGGCATGTTTTTGCTAAAACACAGAAGTAAACACATTTTGATATCAAAACATAAATCGTGGTCATGTGATCATGGAATGCGACAAATAGCCATAAATCAGGCTGGCTGCTGAGCACACAAAATGTGAACACATGACTACTACGGAAATGGCCATCAAAAATTTGGAATGAGGTAGTAAGTACTTTTGGGGGGAGGGTCCACTATAACTTTAAATGGTCATTAAGCGACCAGTTATAAGAAGAGGATTATTTGTACACAATTTAAACAGGCATGCTGGTAAAGCAAAACCTGAGAAATTGGCAATATTTAGAATGCTCTTTTTTGAAAAAGCTAAACAGCAATGAACAAATCACTATATAAAATTATAAGAACCTTGGCAGAATTAAATATCTTGTCTATCACCTAAGCTAATCCATGTGGGAATAGCCAATAGGCTTTCAGGTAGCTCCAAATACTGTAGCCATTCCTTTTAAAATAGCGTTGCAATAGTTGAACAAAAAATCTGGCCAGTCTCTGGAGATAGCAAAGAGAGTTTTCTGCCCACTAGGCTGGTCCTCCAGCTTAGCCCAGCTCATCCCAACCCAACTATCATTCCTACCCTTTGATCATTTGAATTTATTGCACATTTTCCAGTTCTACAATATCCTGTTTTGAGGTTTTGTTATTAGAATTCTATATGGTATTTCAACTGAGGTCAAGCTATACATTTTTTATGGAATGTTATGATACTGACAATATTGCTGGCAGGTTGTTTTTTTTTTTTCCATGTCAGTAACAAACTGAACATTTTTACTGAGTTTTTCACCAAACTAAGCTCCTTTTCCTGGTTAATTCTGTCAGCTCAAAGCCCATTATATTCTAGTATATATTTGTATGATTTTTTTTTATTGGGGGATATTCAATACATCTAAGAGTGATTTCAAATTGTTTTGATAAGTTCATTCAAGGAGTTAATGTGATTTGAGCCACTAATTTATATGGTTCCAATGATGAAATCAAATTTCTAATTGATTTAAAGAGATTGTGATAAAAAAAATATGCACAAATGCAAGAAACCATTAAATAGACAAAATTCTTTTTGAGAATATGTGATCTGATCATCCCAAAAGGTGCTTTTTTCAAGAGGCAACTGGACTTTCTGGTTTTTGTAAATCTTTCCATTTCCCCATCATCCAGTCAAACTACTGTCAGAAAATTTGGCCATTCAGTCTCAGATTCAGGTGACTTTTTCTACAATTTCAGTCCAACATGAACCTACTTATTCTGTGGGGCATATCGTAATCCCATAAAACAGGATTTAGTATGTGCCATGACAGGCCAATAATCTGTCATGGCACATACTAAAAAGATACAGACATATAGAGAGAGATGCAACATATAATATTCTACCTCATACTTGATACACACCCCAAGAAGATGCTATCAAAAACCACTGTGAGGTTCAGCAGAACACAGAAGAATGAAAATACCTTGTCTAGTTCTTTTGAGAATTCATCAGGCATGGGAATCATTTCATTTCCAAAGTTAGCTTTAGATCTAGACAGACAACTGTACCAATAAAAAAAAAATTCTACAGCTATTGCTAAAACTTGCAGAATATTTTTTTTAAAAAAATAAAACCAGTAATTGGTGGTGCTTGATGAATATTTTTCAAACTTCAGGCTTAAAAAGCTTAGGCTTTCTATAAAGCAAACAATAACCTGAACAATACAATAAAGAAAGTTGGAATATAATCTTAAAGTTATTATCATCTGAACTAAGTTGTTGGGTGAAACTTTCCTTTTTGCAATGTGTATGTTGCATTGTATACATTGTATTCTTAATGTAATTTGGTTCCAGTGTAATTATATAAATGTTTGTTAGATCTAAAGTCAAATCAAAATATTTCCAATGAAATGAAAAGGATTCATACAACCATTATCCTAGGCAAATCCTTCTGCAGAGCAAGTACAGTTGTCTATGGTAACACTGCCACACCATCAAATAAAACTTTTCATGTTGCTTGAAATTCCTGGAGATATATTCATTATTCAAGGAATTTTCGGTAAGACAAACATGACTGGAGAAACCATTTTCAGCATTAATTTTAGTGAACCGCTGAACTTTGTTAATATTTTTTGCAGGGTCCAATTCATTTCCAATAAATTGTGCAGCAATGGCAGCAGAATGAAGTCCAAAAAGTCTAAAGATTGAAAGCCAAAAGAGGTCAAATGAAAAGAAGGGGATCACTTGTCCTGCAATGCTGACACTGTTAAAACGCTAACAAGAAAATTAAGCAGGAAAAACAGTTATAAAAAATATAAAGAGTTTCTTTGATCAATTCGCTGAACAGAAGTAATATGACAAACAGGAAATTGCAAAGAATAACTATTTTGACTGTAGTGGAAATAGCAACTTAGGTAGCTACAGTTCAAACTAGATACAGAATATTTTCCTGGAACTTAAAGGAAAGGTATCCAGATGTCTAAACATTCGTTTCAATGTGGCTTTTATTTTGAGTTTGGCATGCCTTCAGAAAACGGATAGACAAGTTTAGCTGGAAGACATTTTCCAGGATATTTACATAATTTCATACATATTTTATCCTTCTGCATTATTTTTTTAGTGGCAGTTCTTTTTTAATTCTTGCATTCTCTTGGAGCATTACATACAGGTACAATTTATTGACATGCATCAAAATGCTTTGAGTAGTGAACAAATAGTCAAATCCCAAGATAGAGAGATTTTGTGGGAAAGCCTAACCTTTCAATATGTATTTTCTCCATAGAATAAAAGCCTACCAGCTCAAAGCTTACCAAGCATGATAGAAATACTACATACTGCTCCTATATTTTGTTCAAGAGTTCTGAGACTCTCTTTAAAGAATGTAGTGAATATTTGTAGTGAGACTTCACTGTATTTCTTTTGTAAGTATTCTTCTGAAAATCAAATATTCTGCTTACAATATAGAGCAAAGTTAGTGAGAGAAGGAGACCGGAGGGGGGGGGAAGGGAAAGTAAGTAGCTTTTCCAGAACAAAGTAAATACAGCAAATAATAAAGAAATAAATACACAGCAGAGGAAATAGACAGCTTAATCCAGACCTTCTGATTTACCACAAAGTGCAGTGAACAGACATGGCAGTCAATACATTTGATCCTTTCCAACTATTTCAGTATGAGGAAACCACCTTATACTGGGCAAGTGTATCACTGTTGTGCAAGAGCAATCAGCAGTGTGCGTTATTCTATTCTATAGATCTACCAACTGGTGGCACACACTCATGCCCAAATATTCCACTTGTGGTTTACACTGTGGTGCAGAAACCAAGATCTCTGGCTTGTTTCTCACAGACTATTACTATTTCATTCCAGCTGTTGTTCTCAATTTCAGTTTTTGGTTTGGTCTTGGTTCATACAACATAATAAATAAACCACCAATGATGTTGTCTAGGCTTGCTAAGCATGGCAAGAGCATTCAGATGGATTAAATATGTTGTGTCTTTTCTAGTGATCACACAAAAGACATTGAAGGAAGATTTGTTGTTGTTGGTTTACTGAAATGTTTAGAAGAATAAGATCACAGGCATGCTTAACTAACCAGCAAGGATAACCCAATACATCATACTCTGCCTATTAAGATACCACAGTCGCCATGGGCGAATAGGCGGCAATTTAAATTCAATAAATAAATAAATAAAATTATTTTTGCTAATTTAGGCACCTTGCAGTATTTTTATCTGATTGAGATAGTTATTTGTCACTGCAGACAGGGTTATTTGGTGTGTCTATTGCTATTGGTGACTGTGATGTAACCATGATGGTCTATCTGCTTCAGAGACTGGTGCTTGGTGGTAATTCATAATCAAGGTATCTCCCTTGCCAGATGGTAATCTGAGAATTACAGTTGTGGCTTCACTCATGTTAGCTGCTATTTATTCAAACTGTACCTCTTTTCTCCTCATCTAGTCAACCCACCACCTTCATATGTGGTTGGATACAATCGGTTTTCCACTTAGATTGCCCTCTGTAGACTTTTGTTGTACAGTTTGTCTAATGGGTGAATTTCATGTTACAGCCAGAGAAAATTATTCAACTTCTGCCACTGTTTGTTCTGAACTGTTATTTTCAAACTCAGCTTGCATTTCCCATGTTTTTTTTTTATCTTCAGATGTAAATAAGACTATTTGCATGATTGTGTCTCCTATTGAATTCTATTTTGTACCTGTTCCCATCAGTTTATTTGAGTAGCTACTGTAACCAAAATCTCTTTTGCGGTTTGAAAATAGACAGTAGTGTTTGATGATCAATGATAAGAATAAATTCCCTCCTGTGCAGGTAATGTTTGAAGCATTTAACACTAAAATTCAGTACTTCCCTATTTATGCTTTTTTCTCTCTCTACATGGCTATAAATAAGCATAATACAAAAGCTCTTAAGCATTTTCTCCCATCTTTCATTACCTATGATATAATCTTGCCAATATGCGAGGTGTCATAGACCAACTTTACCTGGAAGCATGGGTAAACACTATAAGCACTGTGTCCAAAATTAACATTTTATGAAAACTTATTTATACTGTTTTATTTATATATCATCTCAATTTGTAATGGACAGCTCAAGAGGAGGAACATATTAACTAAATTTGTCAGAAATTTGTTATCATAATTAATGGATTCAAAAAAGGATTGTAGCTTTTACCCATCTTATATCTTTGGGACATTCATGAATGCTTGAATGTTCTCTCCCCACCTTTGTATGCCTTTGCAACTGTGGTAGAAAAATATGTAACATTATGTTTAAATTACTCTGTTATTACAGTGGGGTGAGACAGTCCCTCAAATAACCTGAACCCATGCCATGAAGGGTTTTAAAGCAGTGGTGAAATGTAAAATTCGTTACTACTGGTTCTGTGGGCATGGCTTGGTGGTGGTGGGTAATATGACTGAGTGGGCGTGGCCAACATTTTTTTTTTTTACTTTTAAAACCATTTTTCTACAACCTCTTCGGGTGAAGAGGTTATTTTAAAAATGCTTTTAAAGCCTCTGACAATCCCAGCTGACTTGCCTGATCAGCAGACGCTTTTTTTTTTTAAAGCCTCTGACGATCCCAGCTGACTTGCCTGATCAGCAGACGCTTTTTTTCCTTTAAAAACATTTTTTCTATAACCTCTGTCACTGCGTTTTTTTATTTACCAGCTGAGCTCATTATTTCTGGACTATCAGACTTTCCGTAGCTTGCCAAGAATTGTTATCAGTAAGCTAAACTGCGCATGTCCACCCACATTCCTTCACACTCTTTCCTTTGTTCTCTCTGCCAGGAATGATCCGGCAGAGGAACGCTGCCAAAATGTAGCTAATTAGATAGATAGATGTTTTGTTACTTTTACAAATAAAAGAGTTTTATTAGAGAATACTTCTTCGGGTTTTATTTCAGAATATTGCAACTTGGAGAAAGCCACGGTCCATCCTCTAATTAATCAGGGTGATTATCTCATAGCCAGGATGGGATCGATCAAAACCCTGACAACCTCTTCAGCCAAAGAGGTTGTAGAAAAAAATGCTTTTAAAAGCCTCTGATGATCCCAGCTGAGCTGCACAATCATTAGAGGCTTTTTTTTTTTTTTTTTTTTACTTTTAAAAGCATTTTTTCGGCCAAAGAGGTTATAGAAAAAATGCTTTTAAAAATTTTTAAAAAGCCTCTGATGATTGCGCGGCTCATCTGGGCAATGGGGGCAGGGATTTTTGCTACCGGTTCTCCGAACCACCCGCCTCCATCGCTACCGGATCAAGCTCCGGTCTGAACCGGGAGCATTTCACCCCTGCTTTAAAGGTGATCACCAACACCTTGAATTGCACCTGGAACCATGCAGCTCATGGAGCAGTGATGTCATGGGGGCCATTCTTGGGAGTTCATAAATTGCCTGCACTTCTGGACTCTGCACCAGCTGTAGCTTCTGAATGTTCTTCAAGGGTAGCCCCATGTAGACTACATTACAGTAGTCTAGCTGTGAGATGACGAGGGATTGAATGACTGACCACAGGGAATCCTGATCCAAAAAGGACTGCAACTGGTGCACCCTGCATATACAACATAATAATAGAATTGGGGCACACTGTTCATCAGAATCTGATATTATCATAATTATGGATGTGTGCCTGCTAACTTATTAAAACTAAAAAGTATGGATAGGGAATAGAAAATCTTATATAAATGTTAATGGAATTAGGGCAGGGTGCATTCAGACTAAAAAACTGAACAATTCCTGGGTCTATATATCTGTGTATAGGTAAGATTCCTGTTTGGGAGAGGCAAATGATCTTTTAGAAGGGCATGCATTAAGCTTTGCTTTTTGCCAGATTATCTTTAGTTAGGGGGTAGATTTGTAACATCAGCATTGCTGATGATCCAACTCCATTCTCAGCAGATACTCTGTTTTTAAAAATCAAAATAGCCCAAAGTAGTATAATTCGGGAAAAGGATTTATAGCAGAGGGCACAGAAATTGCCCAGCAGCAACAAATGAACCCTAATGCTAGTAGAGAGAAATACGAGTATTAACTTGCTTATAAAATTAACTTGTTTTGTTGGAAGCTAACAGGATTCACACAATGATAGCTCATATAAATATGGTCATTATTTATGAATTTCAGGATGATAGATTTTAGAAGAGAATTCAGCTGAGATGCATATTCCCCTCTAGAGTACACTTATGATTTTGATTTTTTAAAACTTCTTTGTATACAAAGTATTGTATTCTGATTTATGTCTGTGCATTGTTTTAATATAGCTATGTTGTAATGTTCCTATTATCACTATTGTCACAATGACTGCAAAATATATGTAAGCCTCACACTGCTGGTTTCAATATATTCACTTCCTTTTTCCTGCTGCACACATATACAAAATGGAGAAAAAGATGTGCAAGTATATCACTCAGAAACAAGGCCAGAAAGTTTTGGTCTCCATCTAACCTAGAACACAGAGATGATTGCAGTTTATAAAAACAGGATTCTCAATATTATTGACATTTCTCTATGGAAACCTAGTGGTAAATATGCGAGATTTGACTATATCCCACTCTTCAAGGAAATGCACAGAGACTGGAGCAAATGCTCTAAAAATCCTACCTTTCCAAAGATGTATGCACTAGGATTGCATTATGTTTCCCAGATGGCAAAACTGGACACAAATCTCTACATAATTAATTTAAAATTTAAATGAGCATTTCTTTGTTTTTAATCTAATTCTAACCCCATCCAACCCCAAATTTGGCTCAAAACAGATTAGAAATACCAAGCAATCAACAAATATGCTGAACTGGCTTCCCTCTACCACTGTTGATGAGATTTGAAAAATATTAATATTATGTATCAAGTTATATTGAATTTAAAGTGGTCTTTAACATACTGCTAAAAGAGAGAGAGAAGGGATAAAAAGCTGTAACACACAAAACTGCAAATCAGAATGTTTAAACTGCAGTGTTAAGGGCTGCTTTGAAATTGTTTCACTGATTTTCATTTAATATTAATATTGGAATGGGTGGGTTCTTGGTTTTTTGTTGTTGTTTTAACAGGATGACAAAACTGTGTTTAGAGTTGATTAATTCTAATTTCTACTTTCATCTAATACTGGGAAATATTTTGTGCTGAAAGCTCAAAGAAGTCTACTGTGCTTTTAAAACAGCTCCCTTTAGTTTTCAAATCTCTTGGAGCTTTCAGCAGCCTTGAAAACTGCCTCATTTTTTTTTTTTTTGCTCCGTTTTTCAGTTAAACCGTAAGGACCTTACACGAAGACAGAGTTTGTTTTGCACAGGTTGTTTGAGAGACAGGGGAAAAAAAGGTCTTTCATTTTAATATTTTTGGAGGACTATTGATGTAAGATCAAAACTACTTTAAATGCTGAGGACCTAAATATTGAAGTAATACAATACAGCAGCATTGGGACAAACATTGCACAAATAAGGCTCTGTCTGTTAAAGCACATAATAAGCTGGCAAGACCAGTCCCATTTCAGAACTGTCATAACACCAGCTTGTTTTTCCTTTCTCTAACTCAGAATGTCTGTATTTCAGTAACCATTTTTTCCCTTGAGAAAACAACATAAATATTGTACCAAGAATCATTAAGCATTCTGTGAATGCAAGCGTTCCAAATGTTCACTATTTTTGGAATGCTGCCTCCTCCTTCTCCTCTTCTCCTTCCTCTTTTTTCCTCTACCTCCTCCCCTCCTTCTTTTCTTCCTCTTCCTCCTCTTCCACTTCTTCTTCTTCATTTTCTCTTTTTCCTCCTCTACCTCTTTTTTCTCTTCCTCCTCCTCCTCCTCTTCTTCCTCCTCCTCCTCCTTCTTCTCCTTACACCCAATGAGATACACATCTATTTATTTCTATTGCTCATGACATTAAAAGTTTGTGTTTCAAATTCATCACATTTGCTACACATGAAGTAGGGATAACGACTACATGTATCAAATTAGGCGCAGATTGCTTAAAATGTTATGCTTAAACTTTTGGCAAGGTAATTCAGTTACATCATATGGTAATGATACTTTTATATATGAGGAAAACCCCCAGCCTGAGATTACTGGTTTTTTTCCTGGTAAATTAAAAGTATTATACAAATTCAAGTTTATTCTTAGCCATTTACTATATAATAAGATCTTTTTTTTAAAAAAATGGAACAGCATAGTGATTAATCTAACAGAAACTTTCTGTTTTAACTGATGTGAGATATGCAAAATAATATACAACATTTGATGTGGTTAACTGACATTAACTGATGTGAGGCATGCAAAACAGTATACTAGAGAAATGGCCCTTGCACACAACCACTACATATGTATAGTCCCACAGTTGCATAATTGCGGAAATGCATTTTAAAATGGAAGGATAAGACCAAAATTTGGGGAGAAGATAAAACTATATGAGTTGTTGCCTTCTTTCCATTTATCCTTTGGCTTATGTTGAATTTAAAATTCAAATGCACCTTTCTTTCTGTGATGCTTCAGTGTCTTCCTTTATTCTCACCACACTGATCTCCCTCTCAGTCACCTTTTAAAATGTTTCTTTCCTCCTGCTATTCCTGCTGCTGCTTCCTTAAGGCTTGAGGCAGCTTCCTTGGGTCATTCGAAGCTGCATCTCTCTTCCTCCCATTATCCTCCTCTGGATAGTCATGCTCTCCCTTGCAGAAGCTTCTATTGCAACTTGTTTTCCTCTTGTCACTTCAATCCAGTGGTGAAATTCAATTTTTTTTTAATTACTGGTTCTGTGGGTGTGGCTTGGTGGGCATGGTGTGGTTTAGTGGGCGTGGCTTGGTGGACGGATACTGCAAAATCTCTATTTCCACCCCACTCTAGGGGAAGGATACTGCAAAATCCCCATTCCCTTCCCAGTCCTGGGGGAAGGATATTACAAAATCTTCATTCCCACCCCATTCTGGGACCAGCCAGAGGTGATATTTGCCGGTTCTCTGAACTACTCAAAATTTCCACTACCGGTTCTCCAGAACCTGTCAGAACCTGCTGGATTTCACCCTGTTTTAATCTCCCTTGAAACAGGCACTTTTTTTGAGTGCCTATTTTTGTCTTGTGCTCTGATCCTAACCTTCTTGCATTCTCTTCTTTCTCTCTGGTTCTAATTCTGCTCTCCTGTGTGCCTCTATCTTTCTCAAAACCTGCCTTTCCCATTTCCTTGCTCTCCCTTTGTAATAATTGTGTCTGCAGTTAATGCTTGGTTCATCCTTTTCCTTCTGCTTTCCGAAGAAGGAACTGGCACTTTTGGTCATTCAGAGTGATTAGAGCTGTTTCAAAAAGCTATGAATACCAGAGATAGAAAGGAGATTTTGTGGAAAATCTCCTGGCAAAGTTAGGTGGATGTTGGGGACAGAGAATGAGTTATATTAGAGCTCAGTTATAAATCACTCTATGAAGTAAGGAAAATAAAACTTGTTTTATTGGGAAACCTTGTTTCAAAGTTTTACAACAAAAAAAGTCTGGGTCCTTTATGCAAAAGACACAGTTTCCCCTCTGAACTATCCATTTTTCAACACTTCAAATCTAGCGTATTTCATTTATGAAATTCAAATGGATAAGAACTGCTGTAGAAAAGAAGAGAGAAAGATAGGACCTACATATAGCTGTAATTTGAAGGACTATTTGTCCAATTTGGCAGCCAGAATATTTGAAAGTGACCTGATTACCAAGCAGCTATCCATTTAAAAGAGAAGTGTTGATAAACACCTATTTTAGGGCACCCATCCAATGTCTCTTAATTGCTAGATTGCATTTTTCAATTAAATAAAGAACAAAAGCGAAACAGCCATCCCTCCCCATAATATGGAAGGAGATTAACAGATCCTAATCCTTTATTTGATAAACTGATTAATCAGTGACATGAACTTTGAAAAATTTGGAAATTGGAAATAAGCATTTTTGAACTCAAAACATTGCTTACTTTTGGAGAAAAAGAACAGTAGGATGAGATTTACACAATATACATTCATAAACAAAATTATTCAAGGAAAGAACATTTAGTGTAAAAACAAAGGACAGTCTGTATTTAGCCGAACATAAATTCCATGTGCAAAATTAGCAAACTGGTATGATGTAATAGATATTTCTCCAGAACTATTAAACTTTTATAAACATCTATATAATTTAAATAGGGAAAAATACATGGTGGTTGGTAGATGTTAAAATGAGTAACATAAAAGATTTAAGTCACATGATCGCATGAATGTGAAAAAGAATGTTATTTACATGGACTAAAGAAAGGATCCTTGTGAATTATATTTGGAATACAACTGTAACCAGAGTCAAATCATATGCTGGTTCAGATGCTTCTACATGAAATGAGGCAGTACAGTCTTGGATCAGGCCAAAAACAGATAGAATTACTTCTAAGCAGTCTCCTTTACTATAGCTAGAACCTTACCCAAGTAAAGCAAATTAGTTCCTTCATTAAAAAATATATTCTGAAAATTTCTGGGGAGGTGCTGTCTGATTTAATCAAACTATCTAAACTATTTTTTTACTTTTATTCTTCTGGAATGCACACTCTCCTTCCTGGAAATCCAGACTACAGATCCAAGAATTTCTAATTCTGCTATGATGTAAAATCATAGCTCAAAAAATTGATCCTCATGGAGTCTCTTTATTTTTATATGGGGCATGGAAAACCAAATCCTAATTCAATCAATCAAAAGAATCAATCAAGATTCTTTTAAAACATTTTAGCTGATAAGCTCATTTTATCAATAAAGCTGATAAAGAAATCCAAAATATCTGGCTTCTATATAATACATTATTTCTGACTGACCCTTGAGATATTTTTCCAATTTTTTGGTTGTTTATACCTGCCTTTTTTTCCCCTTCAATATCAGGACAGATAAATTGAAGGTTAGCAGAGAAAAGCATCATAACTCACATTAAGCTCTTTTTCATTTTCTTCTTAATCATGGCATGAACATACACTGACTGGTGTTTTCAAAGAATTTGTCTGATTTTATGTGGTGTCTTTATGTACTGCATACACATGGGTTTAACACAGGGGTGAAATGCTCCCAGTTCGGACTGGATCGTCCGATCCGGTAGCGATGGAGGCAGGTGGTTCGGAGAACCAGCTGCTCCCCCCCCCCCACATGCCCAGCTGAACCGCACAATCATCAGAGGCTTTTTTTTACTTTTAAAAGCATTTTTTCTACAACTCATCGGCGGAAAAAATGCTTTTAAAAGTAAAAAAAAACAACCTCTGATGATCGTACGGCTGAGCTGGGATCGTCAAAGGCTTTTAAAAGAAAAAAAACCTTTTTTTCTTTTAAATGCCTCTGATGATCCCAGCTGAGTTGCCTGATCGGCAGAGGCTTTTTAAAAAAGCCTCTACCAATGAGGCAACTCAGCTGGGATCGTCAGAGGCTTTTGAAAGCATTTTTTTACAACCTTTCCCCTGAAGAGGTTGTAGAAAAAATGGTTTTAAAAGTAAAAAAAAAAAATTGGCCACGCCCACCCAGTCACATTACCCCACCACCACCAAGCCACGCCCACAGAACCGGTAGTAACAAATTTTAGATTTCATCATTGTTTTAACACTCTTTTAAAATAACTTTAGTGCTGTTTTTAAACTATGCTTTCAGCACTTCATTCAAAGAATGCTAGACCTATATTTTAAGAATCAGATTAGTGTTTTCTGCACAGAGATGACTAGCATTCATCTCTGCACAGATGCACAGAAAGTTGATTTCAACCAGAAAATAGAGCCACATTCTACCAGTCGGATGTCCCTGGTTCTATCGTCAATGAGAGCACTACCATTTTTTCTACTGCTTCCATTTAAAATAAAGCATACTTTTACTCAGCTGATGCTGATGCTGTGCAATGCCAGGTCCGTGGTAAATAAAGCCCCCCTCATTTGTGATCTCATACAGGACGGGGGTGCGGACCTGGCGGGTGTTACAGAGACCTGGTTGGACCAGGAGGGGGGGTCCCCCTTGTTGAACTGTGTCCATGAGCGTTCCATCGGCCGAGGGCTCAGTGTAGGGATGGTGGGGTGGTGGTTATTATTAAAGAAGATCTGAGTCCGAGGGAGGCCACTGTTCCTCAGATAGCCGGATGTGAGTCGCTCCTTGTGAAGTGGGGTCGTGGGGTTCAGATGGGTCTGCTGGCTGCGTACCTGGCTCCCTGCCACGTAGTAGTGGCCCTGCCTGAGCTGCTTGATGAGATAGCTGGGGTAGCGGTGGATACCCCCAGACTTATGGTTATGGGGGATTTTAACCTGCCGTCCTTCGGCAAGACATTGGAAGCGGCTCGGGAGTTCATGGCTTCCATGATGGCTATGGACCTGACCCAGGTAGTTCATGGCCTGATGCACACAGGGGGACTCGCTGCTGGACCTGATTTTTGTCTCAGATCAGTGGCTGAATAATCTAGATATAGGGGATGTAGTCATCAAACCCTTGTCATGGTCTGATCATTCGCTCCTGCGACTGGATTTCTGTACCGTTGCCCCCCGCCGCAGGGAGGCGTAACCGGTTAGGTGGTTCCACCCCAGGCGCCTGATGGATCCGGATGGATTCCAGAGGGAGCTTGGGCCATTTCCTGAGGTTCTGTCTCACAATTCGACCGAGGATCTGGTAGCCGCTTGGGATAGGGCGGCCGCCGGAGCCTTAGATCACGTTGTGCCTTTGCGGCCACTGACCCAGTGCCGATCCCGTGTGGCTCCCTGGTTCTCCGAGGAGCTCAGGGAAATGAAGCTCTGGAAAAGACGCCTAGAGAGCAGTTGGAGGGCCAGCCGATCCGAATCTGACTGGACACTGGTGAGGTCTCATATTAAGACCTACCTAGTGGTGATAAAAGCGGCAAAATCTGAGTATTTCTCCGCTCTTATCACATCATCAGATAATCGCCCAGCCACCCTGTTTAGGGTGACCCGCTCCCTACTCCATCAGGGAGCGAGGGACGATCCCTTACACAGAAGAGCTGAGAACTTTGTGCAATATCTGTATGACAAAATCACTCAGATTTAGGAAGGATTGGACTCTGACTGGGTAGTTTCAGGCGGGGTGACGGAGGCGGGCCTTGAGAATGTCATTTGGGAGGAGTTTGACCCTGTGGTTCCCATGGACGTGGACAGGATTCTGGGCAGGCTTAGCGCAGCCACATGTTTACTGGACCCGTGTCCCTCCTGGTTGGTACTGGCCTCCCGGGAGGTTACATGAAGTTGGCTCCAGGGGATTATCAATGCTTCTCTGAGTGAGGGTAACTTCCCCGCCACTTTGAAGGAGTTTATCTAGATCCATTTCAGTCGGGTTTCAGGCCTGGGCACAGCACGGAAACGGCATTGGTCGCGTTGGTGGATGATCTCTGGAGGGCTCAGGACAGGGGTTGTTCCTCTTTCCTAGTCCTATTAGATCTCTCGGCGACTTTTGATACCATCGACCATGGTATCATGCTGCGCTGACTGGAGGGGTTGAGGATAGGGTGCACCGTGTTGCAGTGGTTGTCCTCCTTCCTCTCCGACCGGTCGCAGTTCGTGTTGACAGGAGGGCAGAGATCGACCTCGAGGTGTCTTGTGGGTGGAGTGCCACAAGGGTCGGTTCTCTCGCCCCTTCTGTTCAACATTTATGTGAAGCCGCTGAGTGAGATCATCCGTGGTTTCGGGGTGAAGTGTCATCTGTACGCTGATGATACTCAGCTGTACATCTCCACCCCGGACCACCCCAATGATGCCCTTGATGTGATGTCCCAGTGCCTGGAGGCCGTGCGGATCTGGATGGGGAGAAACAGGCTCAGGCTCAACCCATCCAAGACCGAGTGGCTGTGGCTTCCGGCATCCCGATATAGTCAGTTGGTACCATCACTGACTTTTGGGGGCGAGTCGTTGGCCCCCACAAAGAGGGCTCGCAACTTGGGTGTCCTCCTGGATACACGGCTGTCTTTGGAAGAGCATATGACGGCTGTGGCCAGGGGGACTTTTTATCAGGTTCACCTGATCCACCAGTTGCGTCCCTTTCTGGATCAGGATGCCTTACGCACAGTCACTCATGCCCTCATCACGTCTCGCTTGGACTACTGTAATGCTCTCTACATGGGGCTCCCCTTGAGGAACACCCGGAGGCTCCAACTGATCCAGAATGCAGCCGCACGGGTGGTGATGGGGGCGACTCGACGCTCCCATGTAACACCTCTCCTGCACAAGCTGCACTGACTCCCAGTGGTCTTCCGGGTGCGCTTCAAGGTATTGGTTACCACCTTTAGAGCACTCCATGGCTTAGGGCCCGGGTATTTACGAGACCGCCTTCTGCCGCCAGTAGCCTCCCACCAACCAGTACGCTCCCACAGAGAGGGGCTCCTCAGGGTTCTGTCGGCCAAACAATGTCAGCTGGTGGCCCCCAGGGGGAGAGCCTTCTCTGTGGGGGCACTGACCCTCTGGAACGAGTTGCCCCCAGAGATACAGCGGATCCCGTATCTTTGCACTTTCTGCCGTGCCTTAAAGACGTTTTTGTTTCACCAAGCTGGGCTGACCTGGCCATATTTTTTAAGTTGTTTTAATTTTAAATTGCTAAATTATGGGTTTTTTAATATGGGGGTGTTTTAACTGTGGGCCAAATTAATTTAATTGGTTTTTAATATTGTTTTAATTTTTGTATTTTCTGTATTTTATCTGCTGGCTGTTCACCACCCCGAGTCCTTCGGGAGAAGGGCAGTATACAAAATAAATAAATAAATAAATAAATAAATAAATAAATAAATAAATAAATAAATAAATAAATAAATAAATAAATAAAAATAATAATAATAATAATAATAATAATAATAATAATAATAATAATAATAATAATAATACTCTTTGTAACGTATGCCATTGGCATAAGATATGTCACTCCAAAGGCTATTGGCAGTTGCAGCTGACCATATCCACTTACTACCATCACTGTAGCTCCAGTATAGGCAAGGACGCAGTTTGCTACCGGATGATCCATCCTGCTTCACCTTATGTTCCTTCTCTGAACCTATCAACTGTGAGTTGGGTGGTCTTTGGTACAGGCTTCATATTAGATTTGAATTCAGGAATAGCCTTGGAGTCTCTTACTCAGCTCAGCAAATATTAAACCAGACATTATAAGCATCCATATAGAACCCTAACAACCCATTTCATGTTAAGAAGAGTATAAACAGCAGTGAGTGGTGCATGTTTTTGACAGGTGATGTTCAGTGATAAAAATGAAGCCTGTCATTACTTTCTGTAAAGGTATATGGGAAGGACCTTGGGAGATGGAATGAAGAGATGTTACCCAGGGAACTGTCAGGCAACATAGCCGACAGCTAGATATTGGGTGGAACAAGAAGCTCAGAAGGGACTCTCCTAGTGGGAAGTTTATACTGTCAGTTAAAAATTGTGATATTTAGCTGTATAATAAAATAGAATTAAATCATCTGGTCATGTTTTCTGTTTGGTCTGCCTGGTAAGGCTGGCACTTTGCTTAAGCTGCATTAAAACCTTGAAAACAGCACCATTTTCTTACCTTCTTACTCGGGTAGAATAGTGACAGGAAATGAAGGGAGCACATTTTATGTTGAAATAATTTTCGGCCAGCTCATATAGTGGAGGATAATATTTTAATACAGTGCTCTTACTGTTCCATTCTCTTGAGAGAGAGCATATCTTCTCTGTCTGTTTTAGAAGAAGCCAAAAGAGAAATCACACTTCTTCCCCAAATGCAGCTACTTGTCAGGTTTCGAGGTCATCTCGAAACCTGACAATGCACTTCAAGCTGCATTTACTCTAGTGCTGACACTACTCTTTCCTCAAAGAGTACCTTGCTGTTTATAATAACGTTTAACAACTTTATTCACACTGTATTGATCAAATATTGACTTTATAAAAATAGTCAATTTTCATAAAACTGTCAATTTAAGGAAGAAAAATAAGAACATTCTAGTTCCACTTTAGGAGATTGGAAAATCAATTTCAAGTTTTCATATTTCTAAAGCAATACACAATAAAGATTTTGTTCAATCTTATACAGTATCATGGACTTATAAACCAAGGTACATATAACTAAATTTGACTTGTTCTTTCAAGTCCACCTTGAATTGAAATGGATGTATCCAGTTAGGCATTCAAGAAATGTAGGTTTCCCAATAATTTGATAGAAAATAACTTATTACCAGGCATTTTTTAGCAATAATACTTTGTCTCAGGATGACCACTGAATTTAAGTACCACATTCTCTGAGTACTATAAAATGGAGGACTTGATGAGTTGTATCCATTACACATTTTGGACAGCAGATACTATGTTATCACTCCAAAAATGATAATTATGGGGGAAATGAGATGAAATATAATTTTGCTTTTCAGAGATATTGGATTTATATTTTACTCTTGAAGGATTGTTAAAAGGCCTAGAAAAAGAAAAGGGTTATTTTGTGAAATGAATCCTGTTAGTGCTCATTATCACAGGAAGATGATTATCCTTACCAGCATAATGTGCAATCATCCCCCCCAAAGAAGCCTCAAATTAATGATAACTTTCCATTTATATTTAATCAAGATCAAATAAGGCTCATTTGATCACATCTGCTTTCTTTCAAAATAGTGTGCCATCTTTTCATCCTTATGAAAGTCAAAGGAATCGTACTTGACCTATCATGGTTGGGGCTGCAAGATATTATGGTTGCCTTTTCCATGTAGCTTCTACCCGTCCACTATGATCTTCCCAAATAATACTAGTTAATGCTGCCATGACTTTTTAACTCACATTACGTATCATCTATGCCTGGGTAGCTATTCTCTTCCTATGAAATACACAGGTGGAAGCTTGGATTAAACCATCAGATTCAGTTTTACTTTTGACCTAACCAGTGAATTTTCTGATGCTGACAAATGCTTTAATAATAATTTATAAAAAATACAGAATAGATAGGGAAATCTCATGTTTAAAGTTCACCTGGATATCAGTACTATTAATTCCCATTTTAAACAGAATGAGTGATATAAAATATACATTAATATTGAGGATCTGGCTGTATTGATAATGATTAGCAGGGCCATAAAAAATAGGAAAGGAAAGCATAATGAAGAGATTACAATCAGGGAAGGTTGCTTAATGAGCCTATTGGTACCAAACTACATTATTCATAGGGACTTCTGATTAGAGACAAATGTCAAATGTAACACACATTCCTGGGTGGCAATTCTTCATTTACATTTCAAATAAATACTTACCCATTCAGGTTTTAGCTGAGCAAACTGTAATTTCAATATTTAGCACCTGTTTGCCACACACTCACGTATACATTATCATTCAGTTATATCAGAAGATTATGGTGCAGCTATTTGGTGCAAAACTTGTGGAGTTTTGAAAAATTGAAATCAATAAAGCTGTAGTAACAGACTTGGGCATTTTTAGATTGTACATTACTATCAGAGAAAATCTCATATCTTTGTTCTATCTCCTTTTATCTGATAAAATAACCAGATGTTCATGTACTTTACAGAGAAAAGGGACAATAGGTTGCTTTGGGGACTGAGTTAGCAATGTGCTTGCCTCTCTTTAGTTGGTCTATTAGACAACTTGTGACCTATTGAGTTATCCTTTCAGAGATATTTTCTTATCTAAATAGAGAAATAGAATGATGGGCAAAAAACAGTGGGAGCAGGAATTATTTGTCACTTCCTGCTGGCTTCCCCATTGACATTGTTTCAAGGAAGACAGCAGAAACTATTGCAAATTATTCTTTATTCTCTGTGGCTGACCCTTGGAACTGCCTGCCACTCTGCTCGGGGAAAAGGAACAAAGGAAGCTGCAGACTGTGAGGAAAACTGCACCTGGGCTTCTCATCCTGGCATGTCTCCAAGGGTTCTTTTCCTCCATTCAAAAATTGTTGCCCTGTGATTCACTGTTTTGTCCAATTGGAGATTACAAACAGATAAATACCAGAAGTTTTAGTAGTATATAGATCATGCTCTCCTTTTTCCAAGGTTCAAAGATAGAGCCAAAAGGGAAACAGCAAGGTCTTCATCAGTAGCAAACATATTCAGGAAATAAAAAGCCTAGATAAGGAAAATCTTTACAAGTAGTCAATCAATGAACTATACTCATATAATCGAGACTCGCTTTTATGAGGAGGGAACAGAAATCAAGATACAATAGAGAAAGACTAGAATATTGCCAAAGACAAACAGAAATTGAGTATGGAACATGTTATGTCCGTGCAGGCGTGAGCAGAGACTTTTCTTCTGCCACACAGGTGCGGGACATATTTTAATGTTATTGGTTAAAGGCTGATAGTTTTCCTTTAAAAGGCGCTATCCACTGGAAATTGCATGTTGGTTTTACTGAGTCATTATCTGCAATAAACATTGCTGCTGGAAGTTTGGCTTCTCGTCTGTGTTCCTACTCCCACACATTCCAGAACAGGGAAGAACATACTTGGTAGCAGCAAATGCAAAATGGAACTGAGTTTCTTGGTGGAGAGCAATTGGTACATGAGCAAACATGTGACACATATTATGCATGTTTTACTTGCAAAAAAAGAGAAATGCAGTCCTAAACTGCAGTAACAGAAGTATAGTGTTCTAAAGGGTATTAATCCTGTCAAATTTCTCTGTTCTTCCTAAATTGCAGTGCCCAGAGCTATTCCAGGTGCAGTCTGACTTCACCTAGAATAGCTCTGGGCACTGCAATTTAGGAAATTAGGAAAGCAGTCAATGTGATGAGGGGTCTGAGGAATACAAAGGCTTGAAAGCACCAAGTATACGTAGTCTCAAGAAGCAAAAGCTATATGAAGGTATGATAGCTATCTTTAAGTATCATAATGATTATCATATAGACCAGGGGTGTCAAACTCAATTTCGTTGAGGACCATATCAGGGTTATGTTTTACCTTGGGAGTGTGTGCCAGGGGCATTGCCAGCTCGACATCACTCATGTCGGGGGTGTCTGTGGCCCCGAGTGCTCTGCCAGTGAAAACGGGTTCCTGAGCTCTGGTTTAGGCTGACAAGGCCTCCTGCAACCCCCCACAGTGATAATGGAGTTCGGAAGGGCTGCCCACATCCCTCACAAGTTCTGTTTTCATCTGTGACAGCCTCTTGCAACCATCTGCCAGCAAAAATGGAGCTCAGAAGGGCAACATGCGGCCCTCCTGAACTCTTTTTTTGCTGGCAGAAGCATTGCAGGCCAGTTCTTCACTGTTTCTAAGGTGGCCGCATGGGCCAGATCTAAGCACTTTGCGGGCCTTGAGTTTGACACCCCTGATATAGACTATCTCAATATTGCTCAATATTGCCCTAAAAGAAAATGGGATTAAATTACAAAGAAACAGATTTTGACTGGATAGCAGGAAGAATTTCCCAATAGAAGATATGCCTAACAATGGAAGAGACTGTTTTAGGACTCTCAATTGGATAGTAGCTAGATGGCCAACTGTCAGGGAAGCTGTAATAGTGGATTCCTGCACCAGTAGGGATCTGGATTAGATGATCCCCTAAATAGCTCTCAGATCTTCCGTTCTATGATTCTGTGAAACATGAAATAGATTTATAATAACCTGAAATTGTTATACAATAATTAAATATTTGAATCTGGCTCTTTTCAGATATCCCCCTACTGTTGTGATGCCTCAAATATCTTTGCCGTTGAAATGCTACCTACTATGAAATATTTAAAAGCATGTGTATAGTACATCATTCTTCATAAATGAACAAATATTCCATGAATTAATTAATTAATTTATTTATTTATTTATTTATTTATTTATTTATTTATTTATTTATTTATTTATTTGATAATATTTATATGCTGCCCTTCTCCCAAAGGACTCGGGGCAGCTCACAGCAATAAAACAAAACAATAAATAATGCTAAAAATCCAATTAAAATCCCCAAATTAAAACTATAGCTCCCAAACAGATCAGAAGATTTGCTGAAAAAGCCATGTCTTCAGGTCACTGCGGAAAGAACGGAGGTCAGGGGCCGTCCGGAGCCCAGTGGGTAACTCGTTCCAGAGGGTCTGTGCGGCCACAGAGAACGCCCTCATCCTGGGCACCCACAGCTGACATTGTCTGGCTGATGGCACCCGGAGGAGGGCAGTCCTATGTGAGCGCACTGGGCATTGGGAGGCCGGTAGGAGGTGATCCTGCAAGTACCCTAGGCCCATGCCATGAAGGGCTTTATAGGTAAGCACCAGCACCTTGAAGCGGATCCGAAGGACCACTGGCAGCCAGTGCAGCTCACGCAGGAGAGGTGTAACACGGAGTAATGGGAAGTTCCCGTAACAACCCGCACGGCCGCATTCTGGGCCAGTTGGAGCCTCTGGGTGCACCCCAAAGGCAGCCCCATGTAGAGGGCATTGCAATAGTCCAGACGAGAGAGTACAAGAGCATGAGTGACTGTACGGAGGGCATCCCTATCTAGGAAAGGTCACAACTGGCGCACCAGGCGAACCTGTGCAAAAGCCCCCATGGTCACGGCCATCAGATGGTCAACTAAGGACAGCCGCGAATCCAGGAGGACAGCAAGATTGCAAACCCTTTCAGAGGGAGTGAGTAATTCCCCTCCTATCAAAAGCAATGGGGCTGCTAGATCATGGAATGCCGGCATCCACAGCCACTCCATCTTGGAGGGGTTGAGTTTGAGCCTGTTCCTACCCAGTTTACTCAAGCATTTGGTTTTTGCTTGCTTGTTTTTATTTTAATTATCCTCCTTATAATTGTAAGGGAAATAATTATTAATAATTATATTAATTATATTATTAATAATATAATTATTATAATATAATTATTAATTATTAATTATGTGTAAAAACAGATTTTCGAATACTTCCGAATTTTTCAGGAGAGATTTTTTTGCATAGTGTAAGGAAGTGGCATTTAGACTACAGCCCTTGAAATTTCTATTGCCTGTCTGTAACTTTCATTTGTATCAATACCAGTGTTTTCTGACATTTAAGCAAGAGTTTGAAAGTGCTATTAACATAAAATACTCAGACTGAATTTTTTAAGGAGTAATACAAAAGGTCAAATTAAGAATTATCCATTTGGAAATGAAAAATAATTTTTCATAACTTATATTTTTAGGAAAATGGGAGACTAAAGCATCAAAATCCTAATATACTTGTAAATTATGTTTTATTGTCAGAGTGTTCTAATGCAAATAGAGCAACCTGTATATGGAAAGTTCAGTTTTAATGGTGCCTAATTTTAAATACTAGAGAATGTACTTTCACATTATGGAGTAGGAAAAGTATGAACCTCAAAGCAATGTTTCTTTGGTAATAGGATGGCACAAACCTTTTAAAACAACAAATAATAAATTATTATTTTACCACATTGGACTTGCATCACTGAATTATATGTTAAAATATTTCATTAGTCCAAAGTATCTCTGTGTTGTATTCACTGGTCATTTATTATTATTATTATTATTTTTGAAAAAGCCTACAATAGATATGTGGAATGTAAATGTGTAGGTTTATATGCACTGCTTCCTTTTCAAGTTTCTTAATCATGTTGTTAATTCATTCACTAAGTGAATATAGATGAAGGTCACAGTAATGACAGTTGGCAAAATCCCAGCACCTCTTCTATATGCATTTGTCATTTAAAAAAATCTTATCTGTATAGCTTTGAGGAGCCATATATCAATGGCTCTTCCTATAATGTGATTTGTATTAATTAAATGATACCAGTGTCTAAGCCATTAGTGCAGATCCCTATGAACTCACTAGTGAGTTTGTCTGAAGTCTACATTCTCAAAATGATCATCAGACACAAAGAAGACATGTTTGTTCTTAATGACAACAAGATAATAGCACTTGTCTTTGAAAATAAGCACCATTGGAACGAGTTCCTCTAAATCATGTTCTCCCTCCTCCCGCCCCCCCAAAAAAGACTTGTGCATCATTTGTGGAGTAAATCATAGAGGTTATTTATTAACCTTGACAAGGGTAGCTTTATTTGACTTAACAAGGCACTTGGCATCATGAAGATGACACACTCTGAGCCATTGAGGTGAAAAGGCATCTGACTGTCTCTGAAAGGGGCTTTGGGGAGCCTCTTGAACTCTTTATAGTTTTACTGGCATTTATAGAAGCCTGTATAATGTGTGAAACAAGAGAGGAAATGCAATATTTTTGCTTCTCTTTTAAAATTGAAGAGAGTACATTTCTTTGTGAAACAGCTCTGTGTAAGTGCATCACTCTATGCACAGTTTATTACTGATGTTACATTAAAAAATTCCACAGGAGCAACCAAATATAGGTAGAGGAAAAAAAGTAAGAATTTGCAAGATACAATATTATTTTAATAGGAAGTCATCGCTAGCTTTATCCATGTACTCTACCCTAGGCAATGTTTTGTATCAAAGTAGGTCAGAAGAACTGCATTTGCTGATTCTACAACCTCTGTTGTATTGTTCCTCTGTACAGTGGTGATTAAATGTTTTCAACAGAAAACAGTTGTGCAAGTTTCCCGTGGTATTTTGAACATTAATTGTGCATGGAAAACATTCAACCAATGAATATATGCCCATAATGGGACAATTTATGTGATTGCAACAGAGGAAGCAGACTTGAACAAAATAAAGTCTCCTAGCATTCTGGGTACCTGCTATTCAGAACTGAAGAGAAGGAAGAAACTGACCAATGCTTGTCAATTTTACTCTTGCTCATTTTGTCTGGAATGAAATAAAAAAGATCTCCAACTAACATTTCCTTTAGATAACCTGAAGCTGAAGATTTGGGGTGAAAGATGAAAGAAGACATTCCTCCAATGAGAAAACAACCATAGTGTTTCAAAAAGCTCCTACCTTTGAACACTTTCAACTACATCTCAGCTGAGTCAGGACTAAATCAGTTGAACTTTCCAGCACAACAGAAAATACAGAACTCAGTAGCTACTTTCAAGGTGCTGCAAAATTCTTGTGTAGAAATGTCCCACAGCTCAGTTAATCTCTATAAGTTGATTGTCTGGGCTGGCTAGGAATCATGGGAGTTGTAACCCAGAAGATCCAAAAGCTATTAGGATATCATGTACAGAATCTGACTGAGATTATATAATAACACTGTTTTCACTAAAAAAACACCCAACACAAAGTGGATAACCAGCTACTTTCTAATTTATACATATAGTGGGAAGAAACATACAATTAAAACACAGTTTAAAATAAAGATATGTAAATATAAAATTAAAATTAAATTACAAACAATTTGTACACTTGAAACTGGCTGATTTTTTCTAGGGTTAGAAGTTAAAATGGACTGGGTATGGATACATAGTAAATTTGACCAGCATATAGATTAAAAAAAAACTAATTTGTCTTTTTTTTAAAAAAAAAAGCTTTTTTCTGTGTGAAGAGGCATAAAACATTTTCAATACCATGTTTCCCAGAAAATAAGACCCTGTCTTATATTTTTTTGAACCTTGAAATAAGTGTTTGGCCTTATTGTCATGCGCTCAAAAGCCCAATTGGGCTTATCATCAGGGGATGTCTTATTCTGGGGGAAACAGGGTATTATTAATCAAATGTGGGAAAGAATGAAACAGATGGTCTTCTTCACTTCCAATTCCAGACCAGACTTTTGAAATTATACCTAACTTTATTTCTCAAATAAAGCTTCAAAGAAATACTAAAATTGTACCTTTGCTGAAAATATGAAAACATTAAACACAAACTCTAACATTTAAACCAAGATTACAGTTACATTATATAATCACTAGACAAAAGGCCCAATAATCACTTGGTTCAAAAGAAATAATGCAGAGTAATAGAAGTGATAGTTTAAGCAATTATCTAGTAGTACAGTTAATCATCACCCTTGGTTTGGAGCTTTTTGTTTCCCAGAATACGCATGTCAGATTGTAATTAAATACATTTGCACTATATACATTTCAGTGTTGAACAAGTTGGTTGGGATGAGCAGTTGGGACCAAGTTGGAAAACAAAATGAATACATTTAGAGCCAACTCAATGAATATGTTGGCCTGGCGTGAGCGCTTGCTGACAATAGGTCCAGCAAAAGTAGATTGATCTAGAGCAGGAGTCCTCAAACTTTTTAAACAGGGGGCCAATTCACGGTCCCTCAGACTGTTCGGGGGCTATACCAGCTGGGTGGGTATGGCTAGGTGGTCTTGTGACTGGGTGGGCATGGCCAATTTAGCATTCCAAACAATACACACAAATTAAACTTTAATTTGTTATGCTGCTGCAGGTGGAAAGCAGGTTAGAGAAGGGATGTGGCTGCCTTGGGGTATGTATGAGGAACTTCTGTTTGTGTCTGTGTGTGTCTATGTGTGTGTGTCTCTCTCCCTCTCTCTCCCTCTGGAGGCTGGGGAGGCAAAAAACTGGCTCATTTTTGGCTTCCAGAGGCCTCCACACATTCTGTTTTGGCCTCCCCGGCCTCCTGAAGGCAGGTGGAGGTTGGTGGGTAGGTGGAGCAATGTGGGCAGGGCAGCATCATGGTCCTGCATGGGCCAGATTAATGGCGTATCTGGCCATGGCCCATAGTTTGAGGATCCCTGATCTAGAGTATAATCATAACTATGTACGTCTGAGAAGAATCTAAATTATGTAAGAAACTATAAGTTCAAGAGAATGAAGTTTTTGAAATGATTACAGAATTTTATTGGCCTGTGAATCATTTAGTGAGAATAAACATTCTCATTCTAGTATTTAAAGCTAAATAATCATTGTTCAAAGAAGGAAACCTATTTCTGAAGTTGAGAAATATTTTCATGTTCCATGTTGACATACCTTTTTTTAAAAAAAGTTTCTCCTTTTATTTGTAGATGAATAATCCAATAAGACTGTTTCTTCCCCAAAACACATAACTTCTTTCTTTCCTTATCATTAATATTACAGAGTAGTTTATATGAAGTATACAGTGAAGATTCATAAAGATGTTATACCTGTGACATCTCTTGTAAAAAAAGTAAACATTCTTAGTTAAATAAGAAAGCTTACTTAGCTTTCAGTTTAAAGTTGCAGAGTATGTGTTTATTCTGAAACTTACTCCTCAAGTAGACATGTAGGATACCAGTCTTAAAAGTGCAAATTTTCTTGATTAAATTTAGTATCACATATCTTAGTTTAAAAAACTATGTAACTCATTGTGCATTTAAGATACTGACTAATCCCACAATGGCAAATTGTGAAACAAAATAAAATAACAAAGGAGATTGCACCCATCTGTGTGATCATTTCAGTTAGATATAAGGGACATAGCTTGGTAGTAAATGTATGTTTTGAATACAAAAGATGCCATATTCCAAGCGTCTTCTGATAAAAGGATCAGATTTCATTAGTGCGAGGAATTTCTGAGAAGTAATAGGATTGCTATATCATTCAGCTGTCTTTGTTCCATGTTGACCCTAATGACTAGGAATTTGGAGAGTTGTAGTCCCAACACATCTGGAGGACAAGAGGCTGGGGAAAAGTGGTGTGGAGAAATGACACTACTTTCTGCAAGAAGAAAGAGCAATGGCAGAGATTTCCAGTAGCTCAGCAGCCGCCAATTAAGGGAGCTGAGGACTTAACAAAGGATTGAAAGGAAAGATGCAGACAAAGGGAGTGAAAAGAACACCAGTCTGGTTTGGGAGCATGACCTGTTCTTAATCTATGTCATTCCAGAGATGATCCAACCCATTACGGTGTCCAATCCTAGCTGACACATTTCGGAGGGGAGAGGCTCTTCTTCCCTTTCCAAATAGTACCGCTTGAAAAAAAAAAAAAAAGACAAATGGTTACTTTTAAAAATAATTTTTCATCACAATGGAATTTTATTATATCAACAAGCTAGATGGTTATGAAGGGATGAAAGGTTTTTTTTTCATTTGTTTCTTCCGGTCCTGTAAGGATTGCAGGGATGGAGGAGCTTAGTTTGAGCAATCTGTCTTTTGTGTAAATAAACTGATTTTTCTTGTCATGTTTCTCCAGCTTCGTTCATTGTACTCTAGCCTACTACTTAGCAACTCACCTATCTTTTAAATAAAAACACCTGCTTTTGGTTCCTTTCACCTAGCTACAGCAGCACTGGGATACAGTCATAGTTACTAAAATATACTGTTAAAAAAAAGGTAGCAGGTAAGGGAATGATCCTGCTTTTATCTCACCTTTAGCTGCCAGCAATCCAACAGATGGTCTAAGATAAACCTTCTAAATCATTGAACTATAAGGTAAGGAGACAGAACTACAGTAAGGTAATGTGAATTATTATTATTTGCATATATATCATAATAAATACTGACACGTTACTAATTGGAATTCTTAAAACATAAAGAACTGCTTTAGTAATACTAATGGCACTTACACAAGTCCCAGGAAGGTAAGCATGCAGAAGTGGGAAACCTTTGAAGCTGGATGTTGCTCTCTTATTATTTGAGAGATGTTTAGGGGCCCCATTGTACGGCTAATGATGCAAATGGAAGGGCTTGGGATTTTTTGTCTTCTTCTGGATTTGAGAGACTTGTTCAGCTTATTTTTGGCCTTAAAATATAGCTTTCCTGCTTGTTACTTCAAATTGGCCAAAAAGCGAAACCACCAATTGTTATCAGTTATGATCAAAAGGGTTTCAGCATGTTTACTTGGAAATCTAGTTTACTTGGGAGTTCTAGCAGGGAGGTGAAACTATCATATACTCTTCATAGAATACTTCTTTGGGATGGCTGTCCTCTTTCACCAAGCATCCAGGTCAGGGGTGGGTTCTACTTACCTTTACTACCGGTTCGCATCGTGCGCATGCGCAGATCACCTATGATGATGTCCGGGTCAGTGGGGGGGAGCCTCCCACCGGTTTTACTACCAGTTCTTGTGAACCGGTCCGAACCGGGGACAACCCACCACTGATCTAGGTTCAGGAGGTAAATACGTGGAGTGGTACAAAGGGAATACTCACCTTCTCAGCCAGATCAGTTCAATAAATCCTGATGATCAACGAAATGATAGATATCACAATCAAGTTGTCTCTACCTACTGTCCCACCCCACCCTCCACTACTACCACGAAATCATATCTTCTGGAGTATTGGACAGATAATTCCCAGAATCCTCAGCTACAAGATATGGAATCCAAACATGAGAACCTGGATTCATAGGTTCTCTTTGTCTAATATAGCCTACATTTGTAATTACAAGTGAGACAGCCTGTAGTTGATTAAATAAATAAAAATTGCATAAAACTCAATTATTTCTGGTATTCTATCAATTGCAAGAAGAAAAGATAATTAGCTCTAAAAAGGCAAAAGAAATTGTTGTTTTTCTATTCTTGTTCTGGAGGGCAACACTTATGCAACTTGTGTTGTTCCATCCTTTTATTCCAGCTGTGCAACTTGAATCCCTGAGTACCATGTTAATAATGTAGCCTGAGGTGATCAGGGCCATATGAACATTTTAAAATGTTGATTAAATTAGCCAAAGTAAGATATTCAGATTAAGATCTTGTATTCATTATGATAAAGTTTATTAAGACACTGGGAACTTACTAAGCCAAAAAAATCATTACCTCTGTTCAGGAAATTTAATTTGAAATAAACAAGCTCTTAAACATTAAATCTACCCTGTTACTTTTTGGTATATTGCACAAAATTTGATATAATCATCTTTAATAAAACCTCCGGGAAGAAAGAGCTCAAAAAGCAAGTTGTAATGTACAATAGGATAGATGGCTGCATTTTTGAGATACAAATTATCAAGTGCAGAAACATCATGGCTTTACTTACTAAGCAGCTGGAAAATAACATCAATGTTTTGTCACTGCATTTGAAGTTATACCCATTGTTCTAACTTGAATAGTTGTTCCATTAATTTGTTTGAATGTTCTAATTAATGTACATAGGAGCGTTTCATTATTGGCAAATACGAAAGCAAAACTGTTTCAAAATAACTATGTGCCTCTTTGGAATGATATCAAAAAGGATTTACTAACATGGGATAAACTGCATTTATCATTATTGGGTGGAGTTTCTATAATTAACATGAATATTTTAGCAAAGATGCTTTTTTTGTTTCAGGTGTTACCAATACTTGCAACTCATACTCTATTTAAACAATGGCAGATGGATATTTGTAAGTTTATATGGCAAGGGAAAAAAACCCAAGAATTAGATATAATTTTTTACAAGATGCTAAGGAAAGAAGAGGGTGTACCTGATTTGAAATTGTATTTCGATGTTTGCTATTTGGTCTGGCTAAAAGAGTAGGTGAACTTCCAAAATAAGAAGCTACTTATTTAGAAGGTCACAAATTAAGATTTGGATGGCATGGTTATCTATGGTATGACAAAGTTAAAAAATTTTTGATTTTAATAGCCATTTTGTTAGACGTGCCATTCTAAGAATTTTGAATCAATATAAAACAAGATTTTATGTGAAGATGCCACTTTGGGTGTCTCCTCAGGAAGCTTTTTTAAGAAAAGAAATGGATTTATGGTCAAATAATATCTTTTAATTTTGGTGATACTATTCTTAAGTCTAAGGAGGAGTTAGAATCAGAAGGACATGTCTGCCATTGCTTTATATATTTACAGTTCAAAGAAAGATTTAAATCAGACAAAGAGTCTTATTTTTTGAAAAAATGAATTGGAAATACTACTGTGTGGTAGTGATAAGGTCTATAAGGTCTGCTAAGGTCTATAAATTGTTATTGAATTTGAATTTGGAAAATGAATATTTAAAGCACTGCATGATTCAGTGGGCAAGGAATTTGGATTTGAAAAGACTTTGAAAAAATATTTAGAACTTTGATGCTATATATGACAACAGCAAGATTACTTGATGCACAAAAATGGAAGGACACTGATACCCACAACGGATGAATGGCTGCAAAAGTTGATGGAGTTAGCAGCGATGGCTAAACTGACTACTTTGATTAAAGAAAAAAAATTTTTTATTTCTATTTGGAAACTGCTGCTGGACTTCGTACTTGACTTGGGAAAAAAATGAAACTTTGATTTTGGGTTTTACCATTTAGATAGGTTTGTTGTTGTAGAAATAGCTAGGTTATACTATTATGTAAAAGAAAAAAGCTGAGGTCTGATATTATTCTCTTATTCTACTGCACCAAAGGGAGTTGGAAGTCAGTGTCTTTTCTTTCTTTTTTCTCTTTTTCTTCTTAAACCTTTCTCTCCTCTTCCCTCGCCCTATTTTTCCTCCTATTTTCTTTTGGTTTTTGTATTTTATATTATAATTTACCCTGTTTCCCACAAAATAAGACATCCCCTGATGATGATGATGATGATGATGATGATGATGATGATGATGATGATTCAGAACCTTGCCATGCCAGAAAACATCCAGGGAATAATCTTGATAATATGGGATAGTATATATTGCAATATTGCAACCCACATAGTTTTGGATTGCAGGACTGGTCCCCATTCAAAAATGTCTAAATGTATGTTATTTTGTTTCCAGTTTTGTCTTCTGACTGCTTGCATAGTTCTGCTTCCTGCAACCAGTAGGTAGGGGTAATTGTGTGTCCTTATGAAACTCATTTTTTGAGTACTGGTTAATCATTGTGTGTCTCTCTCTCCCCCCTCCCTCTCCCCCTTCCCCTCTCCCTCTCTCTCTCCCTGCCTCCCTGCCTCCCTCTCTCCCTCTCTCCCTCCCTCCCTCTCTCTCTGTAATATATTATGTTTTGATTAAGCACCTAACTTTCCAAATACAGCCAGGAAGAATACCTCTAAACAGAGCAGGACACAAGCAGCTCCTTCTGCCAAATGAAGCTTATCTACTGCAATGGACTCTGATCATGCGTCATTGGACTAAATGGAAGAGGGGGAGGTAATGCATAGAATCACTGCATTATCTGTGAATTGCAGGCATAAAATCCAAATGATAAAATAAGGCATGCCTTTTCTCCCATCCTTCCTTTTATATTCCCATCTGGGAGACACACATTAAGCTGTACAACTGAGCACTGAGCTGTATCCCACTGTGTTTCTCCCTTGCATGCCCATATTAAGGAATGCTTTATCCACTTGTATGCGTGGCGGAATAAAGGATTATTTTTCTTTTCCTACTTCCATCTCAATGTATGCCTTTAAAAAAAGATATTCATAGGCTTTAGCAAGAGGCATATGTCTTTATTATCTAAAAAAAGTAATTTTGGTGCCAAAGAGATTAATATAATAACACATGTTTTTCAAATATATATATAAAACAGCTTCTGGTATGTTTCAAGTAGGGAAATCTCCAGGAGCCAGGTAATTTAGATTTCCCGTAGTCCTTTTAGTGAACTCATAGTAGCAATTAATTTCAGATCTTTAGTCTAAGAGGCATTTCATAATTAATTTCTCAGCATTTACCACATACAGGACATTACTTTAAAGTGCTATGTCATTAACACTCCCCCCCTCCCCACCCACAGAAAGGCCTTTTTTTCCCCCATAAAGAATAGGCATACTGATCTACATTTTTCCATGCTGCCTTAGCCAGAATGGACTCGAGGGATATTATCTTATTCAGAAAGAACCTTTCAAGGTTGAATAAAAGAAATGGTGCAGGGTCCCTGGGAGAGGGAAGTGATCATCATTTTCACCTTCAACTCTTCTTTGATGTGGCAGAGTCAATTTTTAATCAGCAGCCATCAGACTGGGCTTCATTTCGCCTTACAAAGTCCTATTACGCTGCCACTTTCTGGAAGGAGGTGATAAGGACAACGCTCTTCTTTTTCTGTTCATAGAGCCCTGCATATGATGAGTCCCTTTGGAGAGGCTTGATAAAAAAAAAAATGACAGAGTATGTAGGGGAAAAGGTCACTCTTTCTCTGCCAGAATTAACTCTTCAAGACAACAAACTTGAAGTGAGTGCATTTGTTTTCAGCAACCAGGATATTCTGAATGGGAGGTGTAGCTCTGATGAGGAATAGGTTAAACCAACTATAGTTTAGGGGATGAAATTGAAACTCAGAAGTGTCTGTTAGGGAAGGAAGGACAGGAATAATTTTTTTAAAGGATAGATTTTATGTCAGCCAATCTCCTTTGGATCAGAGCATGCTAGTTTGGGGACTAACCCAGGATTCTTCATCATTAGTAAGTCATAATATGTAAGCTGAAATTGTAAATATTGCTAACGAGGTATAAATGAGCACATTTTCAAAATGAAAACATCTTTCACCAAGTTGTTTTATCCTTCATAGATTATAATTTCCATCATACCCAGGAAATTGTAATCCTAAACATCTGGAAAGCAGTTTGAAGATGACTGAAATGTAACATTACAAAAACACTTTATCTATACTTTATAATTGGATCATAAATGCAGATTCAGAATATAATGATCCCCAAAATAACATTTTAAGAATATATTTAAAAGTTTTCTTTTTTTAAAAAAAGAAAAGGACTTCAACAACCTCCTTGATTACAATACAGATATATATCAGTATAAAATAAATAAAAGAATGCATTCTGCAAAAATGAGTGAGAGGAAGAGAAAGACAGAGGTCTCCTGTGTACCTTTTGGCATCTTCTGTCTTCATTCAGATTGAGTAGTTATATTTTGCTTTAAAACATTTTCTCTCCCGCCATCCCCGAATTTCCAGTGAATGTTTTGTATTGATTTTTTTATTATCACATTTCAATAATAGCATTGTGAACCACATCAAGACATAATTGTATGGAAGCAATATAGAAAAATCACGAACATATATACAATGTTTTTAAAAGCTTTATAACCTTTTAGTATCATTTATTGTAGACAGTAGTCTTAATTGCCTGCTGGAAATGGATGAGTTCTGGGAATTATTTGATAAAATGGTGTTCCCAGTCTCCATCGTCACATTCCTTGATATAATCTCATTAAAAATACCGGGGCACTAGGTGAGGGAATATATAGGGATGCTAAGTGCATTTTAAACAGTAGCATCTAAACTGATGACCTAGTTATTACAGAACAAAGCATCAGAAGATGGATTTTCATGCTAAAATAAATCAGGTTTCTCTCTCAAGTAATATTACAAGTATTAACATGGTTTTGGCCATTTCTTTTTCCTAAGGGGAAAAAATGAATTTTTTAACCACCTAAATATTGATATGTTATTTTGTGGAATAAAATGTCTCTGTGTGTGTGTGTGTGTGTGAATTTTTATTTTCCAGAAGACCACACAAATTTACAAAAAGCCTGCTTTCATTAGCCATAATTACTGCAAAGAGATGGGGAAAATGTACGCCAACTTCTCCCTCCCTCCCTCCCTCCCTCCCTCCCTCCCTCCCTCCCTCTCTCTCTCTCTCTGTGTGTGTCGTCCTTGTAACAGAAATGCAAACTATGTTAAAATATAATTCTCTGGAGAATATATACTCATCACACAGCCAAATAAGCAGGGGAAAGTGATGCTGAGTCCAATATATGAAATAATTAAGATTTTTATACAATTGAATTTCCTGTTATAAATTGCAAGAGATCCTTCTGTAAAAGCAAAAGGGAGTATATAGCATAGTATAGATCATGTTCTATTGATCATCTTCTACAAAGGTAGCAGTCCTTTGAAATTAAAATGCTTCCTTGTTTAATTATCAATGGGATCAAATATAATCTCAGAGCTTGCCATAGTTCATATCAGTACAATAAGTAATACTAATTTACCTGCTTAGATTTTTTTTCCTCTTTAAAAGTTGATCACTGAAATTTATGAAAAGAAAATTGTCCCCCGGTGGTTATGAAGGATGTAGCAATTATTTATACAGAGCATCCCTTTAGTATTTTAGCAAGAGGTCATGATTCAAGTTGTAATCTTTGTGTATATTATTTGAATGAGAATAAACTTGGTGGGACTTATTTCTTAGTAAGTATGCATATGATTAAGCTGTCAACTCATTTGTATTGTTGACTCTTTGTGTGCATGTGTCTATGTGAACAAAAATTACTTTCAATTCACCCTGTCTTAACTCATAAAGTGTTGACATGGTTGCAAATGTTCTTTATATTATAAGAGGCTTTAGCAGCTTTTTTGTCGTGAATGTTGCCAGATGTGTGCTTTAGGAATTTTCTTTTCCTGTGTATCTCAACATTATGCAACATGGCACAACCTTCTCCAGAGGCTTCCGAGAGAAAGAACTTTCATATGGCAATATCTCCAGATAGGGACTTGAATGCCATTTATAGTATAAATCTCTTGGAAAATCTGCATACTGTATATTCTCAGGTCAAAAAAATAAAGGGATAATATGGTGGAGAAGAAACTTTCTACATGAATGTCAGATGATATGACCTATATGGAGTCATTGGAGCTACTCCAATTTCTGGAGATTTCCACAGGGTTACCATACCTTTGTTAATAATAAAGAGCCTGGTAGCACCTTTTCTAACTAACATATTTTATTAAACTATGAGGCAAAGATCGAAGTTCACTTCATCAGAACTTATTGTTAGTTAGAAAAGGTGCTAGTAGGCTCTTCTAATTTCCTGTTATCATAAACTAAAAAAGCTCTTTTCTTACAAAAACATTGGACCAGATCACTAGTTAATTTTTATCAGCAACTATTCCCCCACATTTATCCTGTGTGAAAAATGAACAGGCAATCCATAGGTTGCAAAGAAATAAGTGTAATGGTTGAAATGAAAAGACCAGGAAAAAATGGTAACAATCAAGCTTTACAAATATCAGCTTGGAGCAAATATTCATAGATCGAATTTACTCAATGCCATGCAAGAGAAGTTCTGATTGTATAAAAGTCCTCCACAAGCCACACTTCTAAATTGCCTTCAGAAGATGCCCAACTCTCTAGAGTATTTCTGGAGGGTGCAAGTGTGAATGCAGTGATGGTAAGGATCATTATGCCAATATACATCGATTCTATTTAACTCACTGCTTTCAAGTACAGATTACCAATGTAATACATTCTTGCTTTACCTTTTAATTTAAAATCCATTTATTGTTGTTAGTTGTGAAGTAGTGTCCGACCCATCGTGACCCCATGGACAACATTCCTCCAGGACTTCCTGTCCTCTACCATCTCCCGGAGTCCATTTAAACTCACACCGACTGCTTCAGTGACTCCATCCAGCCACCTGTTATCCCATTCTTTTGCCCTCAATTGTTCCCAGCATTAGGCTCTTCTCCAGTGAGTCCATAGAAGGTTGAATCCATAGAAGGATTAAAATCCATAGAAGGAAATAATAATCTAAAATAACATGCAAATACTCTTGATTAGAAAATGACTTCTAGTTGAGCCTGAGATCCAGATCAAAGTTTGTTTTTAACTGCTAAAAATCTAAATATTTTGGTCAATGATACAGAAATAATCTTTCTCCCATATAACATAAAATAATGAATAATGAATAAAAGGAATAATGAATTCCTCTGAGGTCTGCTAAATATTTCCTTATAATTGATAATGACTTCTTATGGTTCATTATATAGTGATAATATTTTATTATTTATCTCTGAACCCCATACTTGGACACTGGCTTTGATGCATCTGATTAAGGTCTTTGTTCAAATGCAGGATACTCTGTTAAGTGGTATAAGTTAGAATTGATGCCCATACGTTAAGTCTTCTTTATTCATATATTGTGATTATCTTTTTAATATATGTATTGGATTTATTAATTATTTAGGAATTCTTATCCCAAACAATAGTTCTCAAACAATTGTAATGAATATGAATAGGCATATTAAAAATGTTCCTCTGGACATTGATAGATAAGAGACATTAATTCTTACCCTTTGGGATAGGATAAACACTCTTAAAATGAAAGTAGTTCCCAGGATAACTTACATTTTTCATAGAATTACCATAAACATATCCAGCAAATGTTTTCAAAAATTCAGTATACAGTTCTATAGATTTCTGTGGTTCCATCTTCCTACTTTCTGAAAATATTGTTGAGAAAAGATATTATTTTGTCAGTTGGAATTGGAGATTTCAATATTTGAATGTTATACTATGCATACATTTTGAGCAGTACCAAACTCTGGATATTTTCATTCAATTCAAATTCTGCAAATGCAACCAAAATAATACTTTGTGTTTTTACTTAGTTATGTTCTGGGAAAAAATAATTATGTATATTAATTTGATTAAGGAGAAAAGTTTAATATTTTAAGATGCACACATTCTCTTTGAATCTATTTATTTATTTATTTATTTATTGGTTCGATTTATATGCCCCCCTTCTCCGGAGACTCAGGGCGGCTTACAATGCGTTAATACTTTTGTATATACCTGCTTAGTAGGGCTTTCGGCCTCCCTAAGCGGTATTCTTTTTTTTATACAAAGTCAGTTGCCCCCACAATCCGGATCCTCATTTTACCTACCTGAAAAGGATGGAAGGCTGAGTCAACCTTGAGCCTGATGAGATTTGAACTTGCAGTAATTGCAGGCAGCTGGTGCTACTTAACAGCACTTTAGTCTGCTGCAGCACCAAGGCTCTTTCCAATTATATACCTATCCCATATAAATTAACAGCTGTAGAATGGATTGTATTCTCCATGTCCTGATTATTGCCAAAAGATAGTTCTTCAATTTTGGAAAATCACATTTATAGTCCCAATAGACTGATGACTTGATGCGACATGTGGCTTATAAATGAGTTGCCTATAGATGTATATAGATGATTATTAAGAAATTATTAAGAAATATGTTGGAGACTAGCATTTGGTAAAGTAGCAATGAGGGCTTTGGAAAAGATATTCAGGTGCTGTATTAGTCTACTCCTGTAAAGATCATGAGGCAGGCACTGTGAAATCAAAAGAAGCAGGATAGAAAGAGTAATTGGATTTTGGTGATGGGGAAAACACCTGGGAATATCATGGAGAGCCAATAAAACAAAGCAAAACAAAAATGGATCATCCAAACAAACAAACCCAGAATTCTGAGCTGAGGCACACATGACTTGGCTGAAATTATTTTATTTTGAACATATTATGGGAAGACCTAGCTCTCTTGAGACATCTACAATGCTGGGAAAGTTGGAAAGAAAAAGAAAGGACAACTAGTAGCAAGGTGCATGTATTCAATTACTACAGTGACCTGAAGGACCACATAGACAAAGGATCTTGCTGGAGAAAATCTGTCTATGTGGTCACAAAAAATCAACACTGACTTGTTGTACATAATCATAGGCATATTTTTTTTTGTTATTTTATACATTTTTCTTTTTTTATATCAGTTAAGAAAGAGGAGGAGGAAGAGATGATAATGATTTAAGATCATTTAGTAGTGGCACAAAGATTATGGACTTACTTCATCAGAGAAGTTTCTTGTTTCCTTCCTGCTCTTTTGATGCTCATAAAAATTATTCCTGAAAATATATTAAGCTACGTAAGTTTCTGCTGATCTATCACTGATCAGCAGCATTTTATGTCTTCTTAGGCTGATGGTATGGAGTATATCATAACATAACATAGATGTCTTCAATATTTCATTAGCTATCTCATACATTTAGTTATTAAAAGACAGGATAGAATCAGTTTAATAAATGATTACATAAACCATATTGTTTCAAGTTATGTTTTTTCTTAGGAACTTGCAGTAGATTAAAATAATAAAGAAAATAAAATGTCAAATTAACATGTATGAGTACATCAGGATTGCTATTGAGATATAATAATCTGAATATTCAAATGTCATCAAATGCCTGAGTAAACATTCATACTGACAACAACAAAAAGAAGTTACGTCTAACATAAAGAAGCTTGATGGGAGTTCTTATCCATTTTATATGTGCAGAGATAAAATTGTAGCCAATTTCCATAACAACAACAACAATAATCCCCTTTGAGGGAGATGGGCGGCTATATAAATTTGATTAACAAATAAATAAATAATGAACACATTTTAGCATACATAAGTGTTCATTCAACAGCAACAGACATGAACCATAAGACAATAATATAATGCATACTATTTCAATGAACATTACAATATCATCAAAATCAGTTCAACAGTTAAAAGTTTGGCAAAATAACTATATCTTTAACAAGTTCCTAAACATTGGGACCAAACATTTTCCTGAGTGAGTATTCCATAGCCTAGAAGCCACATTCAAGAGGGCTTTTGGTGTACTTGATACTTGGCTACTTGGCTGCTTCTTTTGCTGATTTAAATAACAGTGGGAAAAGTAGTCCTTCAAAAAAATAAGATCCTAAGTCAAGACATCTAGAGCTTTACAGGTCAAACGCAACACCTTAAATTGTGTCTGATAGAAAATTAGCAGCTAGTTCAAAACTTAATACAATACTATATTTCAGTTATTAAGAAAAAATAGAAACACCTACCAAAAATAGTATGTTCCCATTAATTTAATTATCTAATGAACAATAACAGTTTGATCAAGCCCAGTCCTAAATGCAAGCAATTTACAGAGAAAATGCATAACCTTAATTAACTTTGATTATGAATATTGGTTGAACAATAAACTATGCCCTCCACCCCTCTCTCCTCTTTCTCCCTCCCTCCCCCCTTCCTCCCTCCCTCCTTCTTTCCTTCCTTCCTTCCTTCCTTCCTCCCTCCCTCCCTCCCTTCCCTCCCTCCCTCTCTCTTTCTCTCTCTGGTTTGTTATGTATTCTGCCCACTGTAGACTGTAGACTTCGTTATGATAGATCAGCAGAAGGTCAACACAGAACATTGTTCTTAACTGTTATAGCTGTACTGCTTGGCAATATTACTAAATTTCTTGTATGATTAACTAGTAAATTCCTCAAGAGGCTACTAAAACAAAAAACTTTATTTCCCTCCTTTCCTCTAGCGGATCTGGCAAATGAAAGAAGCTCATCTAGTCATAAAAGGACATTTCTGGATCCAGCATATTAGCAACAATTCTTTCAATAGGTTCCTGCAGAGCAGAAAATGGATGACTGAATGGATAACACACTCACCCATGTTCTGATGTTATTCAACATTGAACATTCAGCATGTGAATTAGTCATTCAGTTGACATTGACAGTTTTTCTACATTTGACTTAAATAAAAATGCTAACAATATTCTGCACATTTGTGTGCTATACACAGTACGAACTTCAGTTGAATAATTCATAGTCCCAGACAAATACATGTAAGTTTTTAGTCTAACATAGTAATCCTCTGAGAATATGTGATGGAAAATATTGTGGCCAACATAGACATTGTATGATGGGTAGGGATTTTTTATGGCTCTTTCGTTTGCATTATTTATAGTTTCCTCAGATTGACATGCTTGTTGGAACTTGGTGTTCATTGAACTTGGTTTTCTTCTTATAAACATGATCCTGTCTAGTTTGATAATAAAAAAAAATGCAAGAAGGGAACACCAAGATCTCAACATTTAAACCCTGAGCTACACATATTCTCCACTATGAGTTGTCATTGCCAGTGAACAATCATTTAAATATCAGCCAGCAGTGTGCTGCAGCTGCCAAAAAAGTCAACAAAGTTCTAGGCTGCATTAACAGAGGGATAGAATCAAGATAATGTGAAGTGTTAATATCACTTTATAATGCCTTGGTAAAACCACACTTGGAATACTGCATTCAGTTTTAGTCGCCATGATGTAAAAAATGTGTTGAGACTATAAAAAGAGTGCAGAGAAGAGCAATAAAGATGATTAGAAGACTGAAGCTAAAATACAAAGAACAGTTGCTGAAATTGGTTATGTCTAGTTTAGTGAAAAGAAGGATTGGGTTACATTACAGCAGTGTTCCAATATCTCAGGGGCTGCTACAAAGAGAGGGAGTCCAGCTATTCTCCAAAGCACCTAAGGGTAAACAAGAAGCAATGGATAGAAACTAATCAAGAGAAGCAACCTAGAAGTAAGAAGAAATTTCCTGACAGTTAGAACAATTAATTAATTAAGTAGAACAACTTGCCTCCAGAAGTTGTGAATACTCCAACACTGGAAGTTTTTAAGAAGAGATTGAACAACATTTGTCTGAAACGGTATAGGGTTTCCTGCCTGAGCAGGTGATTGAACTAGAAGACCTCTAAGGTCCCTTCCAACTTGTTTATTCTGTTCTGTAATTCTGCTATCATGTCACCCCTACTCCTTCTTTTCTTTACATTAGAGATACCCAGTTCCTGCAACCATTCTTCATATGTTTTAGCCTCCAGTTCCCTAATCATCTTTGTTGCTCTTCTATGCACTCTTTCTAGAGTTTCAGCATATGTTGTGGTGACCAAAACTGGATGCAATATTCCAAGCGTGGTGTTATCAAGGAATTATAAAGTGGTACTAACACTTTATATGATCTTGATTTTATCCCTCTGTTAATGCAGCCTAAGACTGCATTGGGTTTTTTTGGCAGCTGGAGTTTGGCAGCTGTTTTGGCAGCTGTGTTGGATTTTTTTGCATGCTTTGGGGACATGTGAGTATAGCACCTGATTGCATACCTTAACTCCACCCTTTCCTATGATTAGGGGCTGCTACAGAGGGTAATTGTGTAATCCTGAGAAAAATATAATTTTTTTCCTAAATTATTTATCTTTAAAATTGGAATATAACCTTATGCTGATCGTACAATAAAGATGGTGCCTATGAGATGGTGCCTTATGTTTAGCCTATAAGAGATTATTGTAGCCTTAAATTCATTTAAGGTATGTATTTAATTTATTTTATTGAAGGCCATCCAGTTCTAATTCCTAATCCAAATTCATCATAATCAACATTGTGTCTCCTGTCAAAAGCAACATACATACACCCTACAAAGGGATTCAATCACCCTAGCCTAAAGTCAGGGAGACATGTCAGGTCTTTTAGACCCTCTAAAACACCACTAGGATTGCAACCATATCCTGGGGGGAACCTAATTTTGGAAGGTAAAGATAACAACAGATAGGCACAATGATAGATATGACATCATAGAGCCTTGGTAGCGCAGCAGACTAAAGCACTGTTAAATAACACCAGCTGCCTGCAATTACTGCAAGTTCAAATCTCACCAGGCTCAAGGTTGACTCAGCCTTCCATCCTTTCGAGGTAGGTAAAATGAGGACCCGGTTTATGGGGGCAATAAGCTGACTTTGTATAAAAAAAACACCACTTGGCGGGGGGGGGGCGAAAGCCCTACTAAGCAGGCATATACAAAAAGTATGAAGGCTATTGCTTAACGCATTGTAAGCCTCCCTGGGTCTTCGGAAAAGGGCGGCATATAAATCAAACCAATAAATAAATAAATAAAATCATGAGCCATCTTAGAAAAGACATTCCATTTCTATCACCTATAATATCACAATATGTACTCATTCAACATAAATGGCTTTCTTGTAGAGCAATATTTTACTTAAGAAACTTTTCCTGAATAATTATTAAACTACCAAGAAGGTTAACAAAGATGAATGGATCAGTTTTGATGGGGACACTATTTTTAATACTGTCCCCCAATTATACTTTCTACTCCGCAGTTTGCACAATATAGTTTTATGCAATTAGCTAATTGTGACAAATTAAATATCAGATAATTATTAGTGTACATGAATTCAATATAATGAAAATGCAAGGAAGTTCTATAGATACGGAAAGAATGAATTCAATCAACAGTCTGCCAATATCTGCCTCAAGAAATACAGATGTCAGGTGACTTGTTCTTTAGGGTATCTGGATGACCTCCATGATACTGAGTAAAAAGTCAACAACTGCTTCAAGTGCCACTTGTAAAGATGATGGACATTGATTACATCTCTTTAGGGATCTAGAGCTAAAATAGTCTTACGTAGAAGAAATCTTTGCCTAAGAAATCACAAACAGTTTGGCATTATTAACTAATGTTACATAGATACATTTACTATTCATTTGTGCTGTATTATGTGAAAGGAGCTAGGGAATTAATCATGCAGTTATCCTGAGAATTAAGAAAGTATATTGAAGTCAATCAGATTGCTAAGATTTTGAAAGATTTTGATAATATGTCTGAGATAACTTCTTCCCTTTATAAATCATAGTTAGAACATCATAGCTGCCTCATCAGTGGTGTTTGCCAAAATCCCAAGGCAAAACAATTCAATCAAGAAGATTATAGAAAAATATAAAAATGGAATGGACCTTACTATTTCACCAGGCCGGCCTGGCCTAATTTTCCCCCTCTTTTATAAAAGATTTTTAAAATTTTAAATATCTTTTAGTATTTTATATATTCAATTTTAAATTGGTTTTAAAAGTTTGGGGTTTTAAATTTGTCAGGGCCAAAATTATTTAATTTGATTTTATTCTATTTTTAAATTTTGTATTGTATGTGTTTTTATTGTTTGGCTGTGCACCACCCTGAGTCCTTCGGGAGTAGGGCGGTATAGAAATCTAATAAATAATAATAATAATTATTATTATTATACCTGGTAATTGCAAGAAATAGCTCTGATTTGAAGTGAAAATTTGAGATTGAAAATGGCATGATTTTATTCAATGTTATTTATTTTTATTCAATGTTATGGCATGATTTTATTCAATGTTATTTATTTTTATTCAATGTTATGGCTTAAAACGTAAAAGCAAAAAGATATATGTTAGTCAATTCAAAATACAAGATTTGATTTGGAAAATATTTAACCATAGACATCAAAATGACTCCAGACTGCTTCATTTGGGGTGTGTATGTGGTAAATGCAAGCAAGGAAAGTAGATCTTTCAAAAGACTTTAACCAGGGGTAAAATCCAGCAGGCTCTGACAGGTTCTGGAGAACTGGTAGCGGAAATTTTGAGTAGTTTGAGTAGAACCGGCAAATACCACCTCTGGCTGGCCCCAGAGTGGGGTGGGAATGGGGATTTTTCAATATCCTTCCCCCAGGAGTGGGGAGGGAATGGAGTTTTTACAGTATCCTTCCCCTGCTACGCCCAAGCCACATCACGGCCACCAAGCCACGCCCACAGAACCGGTAGTAAAAAAAATTGGATTTCACCACTGACTTTAACCTTGCCAAATTGCAGCTAAATGCCTTCACAGGTTTCAGCATAATAAATGTTTTGAACTATTCCTCTTTTGCTTATTTTCAGACATAAATAGCAATGATAAAGAAAAGAGCAAATAGCACCGCAGCTTTCAAAATTGTTCAGCAGAGAACTTATAAAGAAGTTGTGCTTAACTGATTCAGGAACTCCTTTATTCCAATTTAAAAGTGAAAATTTCCAAAACTGTTTAAAATGAAGCTCTTATGTTGGAAAGCTGCCAGCCAGACCAGGCAAGGGGGAGGAATCAAGCAAGGAGTTAAGCATTGTACAGCGGTAAGAACTAGACCTGGCGCCCCTGTGCCAAATTCTATGGGACTTTACTTATTTGTTCAAAAAGGAGGGTGAGCAGCCTGGTGAGATTCTTGCATTATAGATAAAATACAATAAAGATAGCTAATTTGAACTTTCACAGGTGGATCTGGTTGTTTGCACCTGACATTAATCTCACCAGATTCTCCTTTGGGACCAACAGATAAAATTCCATAGAACTTATAGGTTGTCTTGGACCCACTTCCAGTCCTTCAAGATGATTTATTGGAATATGTACACAAAGTAGTGAATGCTTCTGAGCTGAACCTGACTAATTGATCCTGGATATCTTGATTAACTCAAATGCCTTATGAATTTGTTCTGCCTGATAAATCATCCTTCACTATGCAGTTGATGGTAGTATGATACACATACATTCTTAGATAAAAATGCCCATTGATCACCAGACTTATGAATTATAACATTCTCCCACCAATGCCCTCTGAGCAGAAGATATGCATGGCCTTTACTTCTATTACTTCAGAAATCTATGGGAAAAGTGAGGTCATGCACAACCTTATCATGTTCTGTATGTGTTGTCCTTCCTACCCTACTATCTATTTATGATTGAATCAGAAAAAGTAGTTTTTGCCTTCTTAAATATAAAAGCACAGTGATGTTGCCAGATGCTTCATATGTTCTCCCCAGTTAATTTGTTTATACTGGTTGCAGATTACAAAGCAGATATAATCTTTTGCCAGCTCAAAATGATCCCATGAAATATTACTTGGATGTTTTTGGAATGAGGAAGTGAATCCTGCTTTTTTCTTTACTCCTTGGTACCACTGCTAAATGGAAAGAGCAACACTCCTGCAGGAGGATTATCCAGAAAAGAATGGAGATGATTTTGTTTTATCTATCTATCTATCTATCTATCTATCTATCTATCTATCTATCTATCTATCATCTATCTATCTATCTATCTATCTATCTATCTATCTATCTATCTATCTATGTCAAGCATGTATTAGATAACAGATATAAGTATAAACATGATTATGAATACATGAAATGCATACGAACTCTCCCTATCCCTTAGTATCTTCCTCACTATAGAAAGCTTCTCCATCTGTGTCACAAGCTATTGGCATTTGATGGCTTTGGCAAAATAAAACTATCCACCTTCAGGCCTTCTCTAGAATGCTTCCAAAGGTGTAACGCTAACATTTCATTGAATGGTAGCTTTAGTGGTATAGACTAATTTCTTGAACTGCACATCTTACTATTTTTTATTTTTGTGCCCAAAATGATGATTGCTTGTGTAACAAGGTTTTTTTTTTTTTAAATAAAGGTTAACATTTGTCTAAGTTATCACAATTGGGTGCACAATATACTGTAATACATAGAAACAGTGTAACCTCAAACACATTACCTCAGATCCAGTCACACAAGACAGATTCACTCAAAACAGACAAGTAGCAGTTAAAAAAATGAGAGGATTGGGAAAAATAAAGGGAATGAAAGGGAATGAATGAGGAGCTAAGGCAGACTACATAGAGACACAGAGACTAACAAGGGAGTAGGTCAGACAAATAGAAGGATTAATAATATATATGGATTTGGGGAAAGGCAGACAGATTACGCAGAAGAACAAACAACTGAACAAGACAGAGCAAAAAATAACAACTGAACAGTGTCTCTTTCTCTCAATTTCTTTCCAAATAAAACTGCTGCCTGTATGAAGTAAGTTCTAAACAGAGAAAAATAAATATAGAAAAAATGAAACTAAAATATTTTCCAACACAAAGGAGTTTCATTATACACTGAAGAGAAAGAAATGATAACATTTGTGAGTCATTTTATTATCAGAGAGCTTATCGTCCTATTATAGAGCCTTCCCACTTACTGCATCCATATGTCGAAGAAAAGCATAAAAACAAGCATATAACTCCAATGATTACTCCAGATTAATTCAGCAGCACTCATTTTGACTCAATGTTTCAAAAAGATCTGGAAGTTAAATTCTGAAAATTAATTCAATTTACAGATTTGATTAAATCAAATATCCAAATAGAATCTTGTATAGTCTTAATAATATATTTGTATGTGAATATGTGTGTGCATGTGTATATAGATGGAAGCATAAGTATGCAAAAAGATAGACAGACAATGGTAGCTATGCCTGGACCTCACAATAGTTTAAATATAAGCCATAACTAGGTGTCTGCAGAAATTGTCAGCAGTAACCAGAAAAATCACTTTTTTACAGATAACATGGTAGCATCATGTATTGAAAGGAATATTTGATCAAAGAACACCTGAATAAATACATAAAGGTGGGAAAGAATATCTTTTTAAAGAAAAAAAAAACCTTGATAATAGTTTGGACAAGATGGTTCTAAGAGACTAACTACCGGTATAGTTATGTTGGGCAGAAAGTACACTAGAGAAGGAATCACACACAACAATATCAAGAAAAATCAAGTAAGAAATCATTTAGGGATATACAGTATATGTTAAAGTTCTGGTGATGTGGCCTGGACTTTATACGAACTCTATATAATGCAAAATCAGATTCATCCATCCATCCAGAATCTACATTTACATTTACATCTATAGTTGTGGGCCCAAATATACAGATTAGTACTAAAACATTTGGAATTCCATGGCAACAAATCAAATTAATGCTATCTCAGGTAACAGCACATAATCCACTATGGCTGATTTAAAAAAAGTTAAGGAAAGTTGGAGTTGATTAGTAGTTGGCTGGAAAGAATTCCAGCTATAACTGAGTCTTGAAAGTTGGAAAGTTGGGGAAAAAATAACTAATGGCGAACTATTTCCATATTACCGTATTACCAGGTGAACAACATGGGTATGTCCATATAGACACTAAAAGTCAAAGAAAACTCAAGGGATACTTACCTTGCCTAATTTATGTCCCATATATCTATCACTTTTAAACATAAATGTACTTCAGCCTGCTCAGGTCATCAGTAGGCTGCTTTTTGTTTTGGTACCCAACTCTGTATGTGCATCACTTTCAGAATCACTTCCTTGTCTGAAAGGGATAATAGAGAGCAGCTGGAGTGGAAGAACAGACAAATCAAACAGGCTTTCACATTTTAAATTGTACATGATATAGGATACTCTGTATATTAATTGACTACACTTTGGTTTAACTCGGATTAGTAACAGTAATCCCCTGTTCAAACAGAAGACCCAATACTATTGCGGACAAATGGCTGTCCAATGTCTTCTTCAAAACCTCCAATGATGTAGCACCCACAACTTGATTGGATTTGGTTCAGATGGTAATGTAAAGTACCATTTGATACAAAGAAATTTTATTTTGAGCCAACCTCACTTTGGGGATGGGTAGAATATTCCATAAGGCAAGCACCACAACAGAGAAGGTCTGCCTCCTGGGATCTGCCAAGTTTAACTGCCTAACAAACAGGATTCATAGCAAATCTCTTCTGCCAGACTTGATGGGATGGGCAGATGTAATTGTGTCAGCCCTCCCAGGTAAACAAAACAGGAAACATGATTAGATTCTACTTCTTGTAAGGTTCTTTCAAGTCTGAAATACAAACTTCCTGCTGGCACTTTTAACTGCTTCATCCCTTAGGTCCTTCCTAAATTTCTTTCTTTGACCATTAACCCATTAGGAGCTCCTGCCTCTCTTGTCTGATTGTTTTCTAGACATCTCTTCCCCTTGTTCACCAAGGTCATCCTAAAATAACACAGCCCCATTCCATGAAGAGCTTTAAAGAGCAAAACCTCTAATTGGCCATAGAAGCAGACTGGCAACTAAAAGGTGTAGTTAGGAGCATAGATAACTTGCCTATGCTGCTGCACTTTGCACCAGCTGAAGCTTTCAGATAATTTTGAATTACAACCACATGTAGAGTACATTGCAGTAATTCAATTTGGAAATGGCGATAGCATGAGTGACCATGAGCAAAGCTGCCCAATGTAGAAAGGGCGCAACTGGCATACAACACAAAACTATATAAATATTTTCCTAGCCATGACTGTAACATGCTTTTTGAGTAAGAGTCATTATTCCAAGAGGACCATCCAGATTATGCACTGGGTCTCTCTGGGGCAGGGCAATCTCATCCAGCACCAACAATGGCATAGTCCTAGAACTCAAAAATCTAACTCAGACTTGCCTGAGTTCACCTAAAGCCTGATGTTCCCCATTGAGACCCTCACAGCCTCAGGGCAGTCTCCAGATAGAAATAAGGTAATTATAGGATCACTTATTTATTTATTTATTTATTTATTTATTTATTTATTTATTTATTTATTTATTTGTTAAATTTATATCCTGCCCTTCTCCCCGAAGGGACTCAGGGCGGTGAACAGCCGAGAATTAAAATAACATACAATATAAAAGTTAAAATAATTAAAAATAAATTAAATAAAATGGCCGCCCCAATTTAAAACCCCTAGCAATACAATTAAAAAACCCCTAGAACCTATTCAGGCCAGGCCAGTTTGCTGAAATAAAAACGTCTTCAGGGCCTTACGGAAAGTGCAGAGATCCGGAATCAGCCGTATTCCGGGAGGTAGCTCATTCCAGAGGGCGGGTGCTCCCACAGAGAAGGCTCTCCCCCTGGGGGTCGCCAGCCGACATTGCTTGACCGACGGCACCCTGAGGAGGCCCTCTCTGTGAGAGCGTATTGGCCGGTGGGAGGTTATTGGTAGCAGCAGGCAATCTCGTAAATACCCTGGCCCTAAGCCATGGAGCACTTTAAAGGTGAGAACCAACAGCTTGAAGCGCACCCGGAAGATCACCGGGAGCCAGTGCAGCTCGCGCAGGAGAGGTGTTATATGGGAGCGCCATGTCGCTCCTGTGATCACCCGCGCGGCCGCATTCTGGACCAGTTGGAGCCTCCAGGTGCTCCTCAAGGGGAGCCCCATGTAGAGAGCATTAGCGTAGTCCAGGAGAGAAGTGACGAGAGCATGAGTGACTGTGCATAAGGAATCCCGACTCAGAAAGGGGCGCAACTGGCATATCAGGCGAACCTGATAAAAAGCCCCTCTGGCCATGGCCGTCATATGCTCTTCTAAAGACAGCCGTTTGTCCAGGAGGACGTCCAAATTGCAAGCCCCCTCTGTAGGGTCAATGACTCGCCCCCAATAGCCAGCGATGGCGCCAGCTGGCTATATCGGGATGCCGGCATCCACAGCCACTCGGTCTTGGAAGGGTTGAGTCGAAGCCTGTTCCTCCCCATCCAGACCAGCACGGCCTCCAGACACTGGGACATCACTTCAAGGGCATCGTTGGGGAGGTTTGGGGTGGAGATGTACAGCTGAGTGTCATCAGCGTATAGATGGCATCGCACCCCAAATCCATGGATGATCTCACCCAGCGGCTTCACAATAAATGTTGAACAGGAGTGGTGAGAGGACCGACCCTTGTGGCACCCCACAAACAAGGCGCCTCGAGGTCGACCTCTGCCCCTCTGCCAACACAGACTGCGACCGGTTGGAGAGATAGGAGGAGAACCACTGCAACATGGTGCCTCCCACCCCCAATCCCTCCAGCCGGTGCAGCATGATACCATGGTCGATGGTATCAAAAGCCGCTGAGAGATCTAATAGGACCAGAACAGAGGAGCAATCCCTGTCCCAAGCCCTCCAGAGATCATCAACCAATGCGACCAATGCCGTTTCCGTGCTGTACCCAGGCCTGAAGCCGGACTGGTACAGGTCTAGATAGACGGTTTCATCCAAGTACTGTGGGAGCTGTTGCACAACCACACTCTCAACAACCTTCGCAATAAAGCAAAGGTTGGAGACAGGACGGTAGTTAGCCATAACAGCCGGATCCAGAGAAGGCTTCTTAAGGAGGGGCCTCACCACCACGTCTTTCAAAGCAGGCAGCAGGAAACCCTCCCCCAAAGAAGCATTTATAATCCTCTGGAGCCAGCCTCGCGTAACCTCCCGGGTAGCCAGTACCAGCCAGGAGGGACACGGGTCCAGTAAACATGTGGTTGCATTTAACCTCCCCAGAATCCTGTCCACGTCCTCAGGAGTCACAGGATCGAACTCATTCCAGATAACATTCTCAAGACCCGCCTCAGCCACCCCGCCGGAATCTACCCAGTCAGAGTCCAAGCCTTCCTGAATCTGAGTGATTTTATCGTGCAGATACTGTGCAAAATCCTCAGCCTGCCCTTGCAAGGGGTCCTCCTGCGCTCCCTGATGTAGGAGGGAGGAGGTCACTCTAAACAAGGCAGCTGGGCGGTTATCTGCCAATGCAATAAGAGTGGAAAAGTAATCACACTTTGCCGCTTTTATTGCCACTAAATAGGTCTTAATATGAGACCTAATTAGTGTTCGATCAGATTCAGAACAACTGGCCCCCCAACCACTCTCTAAGCATCTTTTCCGGCATTTCATCCCCCTCAGCTCCTTGGTAAACCAAGGAGCTGGGCAGGTGCGACGCCGGGCCAGAGGCCGCAAAGGCATGACATGATCCAAAGCCCCGGCGGCCATCCTATCCCAGGCGGCCACCAGATCTTCAGTCGAGTCGTGAGCCAAAGCCTCAGGAAATGGCCCAAGCTCCCTCTGGAATCTCTCCGGATCCATCAGGCGCCTGGGGCGGAACCACCTAATCGGTTCCACCTCCCTGCGGTGGGGTGCAGTGTCAGAAAGTCCAGCCTCAGGAGAGAATGGTCAAACCATGACAGGGGCTCAATAGCTATATCCCCTATGACCTGGCCATTCAACCACTGACCAGAGACAAAAACTAAGTCCAGAGTGTGTCCTCCCGTGTGAGTGGGGCCATGAATTAGTTGTGTCAGGCCATCATGGAAGCCATGAACTCCCGGGCCACCTCAGACGCCTCACCGGCCGACAGCAGGTTGAAATCCCCCATGACCACCAGTTTGGGGGTATCAACCACCACTCCGGCAATAACGTTGAGAAACTCGGGCAGGGCCGCTGTAACGTGGCAGGGAGCCAGGTACGTGATCAGCAGGCCCATCTACATCCCATGGCCCCCCTTCACCAGGAGAGACTCACATCCAGCTATCTGTGGTACAGTGGTCTCCCTCGGATCAAGACTTTCCTTAATGACAACCGCCAACCCCCCACCCCTGCCCTGGGCCCTCAGTTGATAAAATGCTCGGAAACCTGGTGGGCACATTTCTACGAGGGGGACCACCCCGTCTTGGCCCAGCCAGGTCTCTGTAATACCCGCCAGTTCTGCTCCCCCCTCCTGAATTAACTCGCAAATGAGGGGGGCTTATTAACCACGGACCTGGTGTTGCACAGCATCAGCCTAAGGCCTGGGCTCTGAAGCTCTGGACAACCGGGAAACGAGACGAGCCTTGGGGGCCGAGGCATGCCACTGCTTGAACACAGCGTGTGCGTGCCCCCCTAACATGATATGGTCCCCTGCTCCCGCCGTATCTGCCTCCCAACAATGGTCCTGATGGAATCGCCCTCTTCCATACTTACACTAAGCCCCTCCACACCCGGCTCCACACCTCCCAGTTCGTGCCCCTGTGCCAAGCCTGACCTATCACCCTCCCTCCCTCCCCACCCCCCTCCCCAAACCCCTTAAAAATTTACACAAAGACAATTTTAAAAAACCCCTCAACCCCCTCTTTGCGGCATGCACTTAAATCACAAGAAGCAGAGTTATATAATTGTGAATCATAAATGTTTTGTTACCTGACTCCATGCTGACAAATGAGCTTACCCACCAGCCTCATGTAGAAGTTGAATAGTTGGGAGAACACTAGGGGCCAAAGATGAAAACTCCCCAAATATCACCAACTGGAATCAACCCCAGAGAAAGGAAGTGAACAAGCACGACATGCTGCTCATCCCCAATCCTCTGAGCCAATCTAAAAGGATGCCATGATCAGTTGTATCAAAAACCACAACGTGGTCGAGTAAGACAAGGATGGATAGACAACCCTTATCCCAGCCTTACAGAAATAATGCAAAAATGGAACAATGCAATTTCTGTCTCAAATGAAAGAGATTCAGATAACTTGCTTAAAGCATGGAAACTGGTAGGCATATTTTTTTTTAGCTAAAATTGTATATATATGATTCCACACTTTGGTTCTTTATTCCAAATATAGCTAATGGAAAAATAACCTTTGGATGTTTTATATTAAAGCTGTATTAATTCAAACATCTCCTTATACAATTGTAAAATATATGCATGATATATAATTGTTAATAGGAATGACACAATTGGCATGCTTGGTGAACATAAAAGACAATTTGCCCTTTATGTTTATCAGAATACAGAATCACTGGTTGTGGGTGACAGCTAATTTCCTTAAATTTCTTCTTGCCCTCTGGCTATTAATGCATGCGAAGTATTATTGGGGAAAATAAGCATAAACATCAAAAGAACAAACAAGAAGTCCCTGATTTTTCAGTTAACTTTTAGAAGATAATCTTGAAGTTAGTACTCTGCTTGGAGAAAATATAGATCATAATGGTTGCCTAAAAATGATGCATGAAAAACTGCTTGTTATCGCACACACAAACTGTTATCGAGTACAGATGTTCTTTCAGAGTAAAAAAAGTTCACTTTTCTCATATTTAAGCAGCCATATGGGATTCATTTTCAGCATTTCAATGCTTTTTAGACATTTTGAAAAAATGCTTTAGTAGTCTGGTATGCAAAGTCTCTAATGTACTTTTATTCTTTGGTATTAAAAAGCTACAAGGCAATAATTTAGGAACTTAATACTGAATGGATTAACTAGAAACTAAAGACTAATAAAAATGAAAAGAACAAAATCTCATTGCTTAGTTTTGTAAACATAGCCAAATTATGCCTTATTTCTTGGGCAAGGTTAACAAATTTTAAGGCCAAAGATTAAAGTGTTCTGTTTCAGAGACAGCCTCATTCATTATGATCTAGTCAAACTTCTATTGGCTTTCTGTACTTGTGTAGCAAGATTTCCAGCATGCTGCATTAGCATTAATTCATGAACACCAAATATCTTCTTTTCTCTAAGACTTTCAATTTCATTAAACTTTCAGGGATCCTGACCTATTCTTGTCCAAACAACCACCCAATATCTCCACACCAAAAGATATGAAATGACCTTCAAAAGATAGAACAATAAAGAAAGAAATGTCGAAGAGAACAAGGTAGGGAACAGATGTTTCCCATTTAGCTGGTGTTCAATACCCCATACCCTCCTAATATCTTTAGGATGTATCCAGCAAGTTTACACCCCTCCCTTTTCTTGATGGAACCATCTGGATACATTTTACTAAACTTGTCCTACAGGCATCTGTATCATGGCTCATTTTATGCAGTCATGCTTGGTTCTTGTGGCACTTCTAATTTGAATGATATGGGATAATCTGTAAGAATTATTGGGAACAGAGGCTGTTGCCCTAGCATTAGATACTACATTGAAAAATATTATTCCCCTACCAGAGCCTCAGTATTATGATGAGTTTCTCTACTGAAATGTTGTTTGTTACGAAGTTTGTATACAAGAGCTGGCATTGTTTTTGCTACCCAACTATTGAAAACCAAGCATGTAATGCGTTCTGTTTCATTTATATTACTGTACAGTAAAACCTCCAGGAAACCTCCATTATTACATAATGGTAGCAGAAGATGAAGAAATAGCTATAAAGAATGATGAACATTTGGTTCAGTTTGTACATAGGGAAAAAATATTATTTCTGAAAGAAAAAAATTCAGACACTGTTGTCAATCTATCTCAAAATCACCTCATTTTCAAATTGAAAATCTAAATTTGAATTATGATTTTTTTCTTAACTCTATATACAAATTCTATTTTTAAAAAGTTTTTGGGTTCTGTAATCTCCCAGGACTTGAAATGGATGCCTAGCATTAGAGCCATCATTATAAAGGCACAACAAAGCATGTTCTTCATGCATCAAGTTGGAAAGTTCAGACTGCCCAAGGAGCTGTTGATGCAGTTCTAGAGAAATTATTGAGTCTGTCATTTGTATTTCTAAAACTGTCTGGTTTGGTGCACAAACTAAACAGGTCAGGTACAGACTTCAATGAATAGTTAGAACTGTAGGGAAAAAAAAAAACTTATTGCAACCAGCCTGCCATTGGGGACCTGTATACTACATAAGCCAGAAAGAGGGCTGAGAAAATATCTACAGACCTCTCATATTTTGGACATTAACTCTTTCAGCTCTTCTCCTCAGGACACCGCAATAGGGCATTGCATGCCAAAACAACTAAACATAGTGACATTTTTTTTCCTTGTGCCATCACTCTGCTGAACATCTAATTCCTACAGTGCTGTCTTATGTTTAAGTATCTTTACCAGGGGTGAAATCCAGCAGGTTCTGACAGGTTCTGGAGAATCGGCAGCAGAAATTTTGAGCAGTTCGGAGAACCGGTAGTGGAAATTTTGAGTAATTCAGAGAACCGGCAAATTCCACCTCTGGCTGGCCCCAGAGTGGGGTGGGAATGGAAATTTTGCAGTATCCTTCCCCTGGAGTGGGGTGGGAATGGAGATTTTGCAGTATCCTTCCCCTGCCATGCCCACCAAGCTACACCCACAGAACCAGTAATAAAAAAATTTGGATTTCACCACTGATCTTTATCCATGTAGTATGGTTATATTACTATTATCCTTCTCATCTGTTCCACTATCTTCTCTTATTGGTATCACTATTATGATTATATTTACTTTGTTATTATGATTATTATTACTTTGTTTTTGCATGAACACTGAGAGACAAATTCCTTGTCTGTCTAATCACACTTGTTCTATTCTATTAACATGGAGCTTGGTTTATCAGAAGGATAATATGGAAGAACAGGGCTAAAGTATGCTAATAGGCTTCACAGAAATGTACTAGTCTACTTAGTAAGGTGGCAGAAAATGCTATTAATATTAGCCATAGAGGACAATTTTTTTATACATTTCTATGCATGGCTATACAAGTTGTCTTAGTATACATGAACGCATTGAAATCATCACTTTTTACAACAGGCAAATATACATTTTAGAATTTTTCCCCCTGATGGACCAACTATTTTTAATAAGCTACTTAGAATTTTCCCATGCTACTTTACAAATGTACACAAAAATAAATTTATGAAGGAAATACAAATCTATTAAGAAAAATATGTATTAGAAAAAATTGCCCATGAGAATTTATGTAATCAATATATAACATAAAGTCAATAAACCTTCCTTTAGATGTTTGAAAATAAATGTTTTTCCAGATAAAAAGATAGATGACCTAATGTCTTGGGGGAGACATTCTTAAATGAGACTGCACACCTGTGAGAAAACCTGTTGCATGTTACCTGTGCCTCAGATAACTGTTCTTGAAGAATTGGCAGTTCCATTAGGATGTGACAGTCTCTAAAATGACCAGGATTTAAAGGTAATAACTGGCACCTTAGACTGCATTGGTGACAAATTATCAACAACACAACTCCTTGCTGACTGTGTTACTCTGCAGTAACAGCCTTTTAAAAGATCTGTAGGACAATTTCATGAATATTATCAGTGTGGAAAGTCAGTGGAATATAATTTTTAAGGTGTTGAATTAAGAATAGAGAATTCTAGGTTCTGTCCATGTTCAGGCACAGTGGTTTCCTAGGTAATTTTGAATCAATTACAATAATTCAACTCAACCTACCCTACAGTATTGTTGCAGGAAAAAATAGGTTTGTCGTTAGCTCCTCAATGAAAGGTAGAATATACATCTAATAATTAAATAAATAGGGAACCTGTTTGGCATATAGTTAAGCTATCTGGCTACAAACTGAGTATTTCCTTAAGCACAAAACCATCTGAGTGTACTTGGGCCAGTCAGTATTTATTTGTTTATTTATTTGTTTTAATTTGTATACCGCCCTTCTCCAGCAGGACTCAGGGCGGTGAACAGCCAGAATAAAACAGAACATACAAAATTTAAAAAGAGTTTAAAAATAATTAAATATTGTTGGCCGCAATTTAAAACAACCCAATTAAAATCAATTAAATTAAACCAAAAACAGTGGGATCAAGCCAGCCCGGCTAGGTGAAATAAATAAGTTTTCAGGGCCCAACGAAAAGTCCGGAGGTCTGGTATTGTACGTATCTCTGGGGGGAGGTTGTTCCAGAGGGTGGGCGCCGCCACAGAGAAGGCTCTCCCCCTGGGGGTCACCAGCCGACACTGTCTGGCGGACGGCACCCTGAGGAGGCCCTCTCTGTGTGAGTGTACTGGCCGGTGGGAGGCTTTTGGTGGCAGTATGTTTCCACCCTATGAAAGAAGCAATGGCAAACTACTTCTGGAATCTTGCTGAGAAAACTGCAGCGACATGCCAGGAATCAAAAATGACTTGAGGGCATCAAAACAAACAAACAAAAAATACTCATAACTCACTACATTAAATGCTAGAAATTGGCAGAAGTAGTGTACCACCTGAAGCTGAGAATAACAACAACAACAAAACTAGCCACAGTCTTGGCTTTATTATGCACATCTGGAAACATAAGCATATCACAAGTAGAGTGCCTCACAAGTAGAGTGTGAAAGGAGATTAAGGTTTATGCAAATTATTCCAAGTCAGTGGCAATTGGTTTTCAAATAGGTTCAAAGTTGTAGTTTTGGAAGTGTGAGAGTGTTCCATTTGTGTATTAGTTTAAAAGGCACTAATTACCATAGAAAAAGGGGACACGATGGCTCAGTGGCTAAGACGCTGAGCTTGGCGATCAGAAAGGTCAGCAGTTCGAATCCCTAGCGCCACGTAACAGAATGAGCTCCTGTTACTTGCTCTAGCTTCTGCCAACCTAGCAGTTCTAAAGCATGTAAAAATGCAAGTAGAAAAATAGGGACCACCTTAGTGGGAAGGTAATAGCATTCCATGAGCCTTCAGCATTTAGTTATGCCAGCCACATGACCATGGAATTGTCATCAGACAGCGCTGGCTCTTCGGCTTAGAAACGGAGATGAGCACCGCACTCTAGAGTCAGGAATGACTAGCATGTATGTGCAAGGGGAACCTTTACCTTTAATTACCATAGCTATAGTCACATGGAAATACTGAAGGATGCTTCTCTGCTTTCCTACTTTAATTATAATTATACTGTTATAGTGATTATTATGGGTAATATCTAAACAACTATGCTTCACATTTCAAAAACAGCAACATATACCAGTCTTTTCAAGGGTGAAGAAAGTGAAATGTATTTTAGGAAGAATCAAGAGTGCTTCATGTGCTTGATTTTGGAAAGAAAAACAGATATTTCAGCTGGCTCTTCCATCCTAACTATCTCAAGGGAATAGTTGTTCCAGGAATTTGCAGTTTAATTATGCTTTCCACTTTAAGACACTTTAATTTATCTTTTGTAGGCAAATAAATAAATAAAACTTTCTTTTTCTTTTAGCTTTTTGACCCTACCTTCTGCTGAAATGTATGTATTTCAGAGTTTTGCGTCTGTAAAAGAAGATATAGAAATCTTCTTAAGCAATGAAAAAATGTGTCACTTGTTCATGAATGAATTTGAATAAGAAGAAAGCAGATATGGATGCACAATAAGTTCCACAATTATATTCAGGCATTATTTTACTGTTCTTTTTTAGAAGTGGGAATAGTTTTGCCTCACACTTTTTAAAGTCTAAATTGGTGATCACGCAAGGATCTAACATAGGAATTGTATGGTTATTGAAAAGTATTAGGAGGGGACTGATGAACCCTTTGCCCTCTCCATGATATGATCTGGATTGTGAAAACAGAATTTCCAAGTCAAATATATCTAATTAGTATTAGCATTGGGCACATTCCAAATTCTTTGGATATGTATCTTTCAGACTGATTCTCACCCCATCCTGAAAAATTCAGGTGGTCCCCAAACCCATTAAGGTTTTGTAGGCTGGGAAAATCTAGCTTTTCTCCCATGCATTGGACCAAGATGCTTAACTTATTCTATTCTTAAATAAATAAATGACATCATACCATTCCCTATTCAAGATTTCTTTTAAATTTTCAAAATTGATTAAATACGGAAATATGACATGCTCAGGGGAAGTACAGCTACCCATTGAGGATTATTAATTAATTAGTTTCACATATTCAGGTGTACACTTGAATAGCTCCTGCTAGGTAAAAGTTACAGGACTTAAAGCTTAATACATATCAACCCAGTTGGAGATTGCTTTATTAATATCAATAAAATTTGGTTTTTCTGCTTTAGTCTTGTTCAGACAGTTTTTCCCACAGTACCTGTAAGAGGCATAAAAACTGGAACAGCCACAGCATTCACTAGCATTTGTGGATGTTGCAATGTGCAGGAAATTGTCTGGAGACATTCGATTAGTTAGAGATAGTTTATATATGATTTAGGATTTAACAGTCAGCCAATCCCTATATTGGAAGGGGGAAATAATTAATTCTGAAATAACTGGAAGCGAACTATTTACATCTCTAGCATAAATAAATAAATAAATAAATAAATAAATAAATAAATAAATAAATAAATAAATAGTTTCTCCATCATGGAATACACAGATGTTAGATCAGTCATTATGCCCTGTAAATAGTTATTGTTAAACAAGAAACACAGTTTTGACTAAAATATACTTTGTACTACCGTATGAATCTGTAAAATCTTATGATTGGGGCTTTACCACTCATCCAGAGCCTCAACATAGATGGATCTCTCAACCTAGGATGCGCTCCCATAGAAGGCAATCCAGCTTCTCTTACACTGATAAGAATAAACCTTCATTGTTCCCAATAGAGGTGACTGTAGTTTTGGAATTGTTCCAAATGAGTAGAAGGTCATCATGGGTATTATAAGCAATTTTACTTCTTTTCACTGCAAAACACATGGCAGAGAGCAAGAAGGCCATTTTGTGCCCTTGCCCTTGAATGCCACACTGTCTGTTCACCCAGATTCCATAAATAAATTAAAGACACAGCAAGAATTCCTTAGTGAAGGCCAGAATATACTATGGTTGGTGTACTTAAAAATTGTTGAATGAATAGCATCTGATCTTAAGAACAAAAGAAAGAGATTAAGAAAAATGACAGAATTTGAAACACTTATACAAAATCAATAGCATCTGTATATAAAAATTTCAAATATGGAAACAGAAGAATTTTTTTTAAAAAGTGCATGATACAATGGATGCAACACAACAATGGGAAGAATTATGGACCAAATCCATAAAATTTAGTACAAATTATAATCTAAAAGAAAACTGGTATAAAATATTTTACAGATAGCACACAACTTCATCATAAATTCCAAGATAAACAAATATAGCAACAAAAGCTGGAAATGCCATGAAACAGAAGGAACATTTTACCACATATGGTGGACATGTAAAATCCCTCAAAGCAGCGGTGAAATCCAGCAGGTTCTGACAGGTTCAGGTGGCGGAAATTTTCAGTAGTTCAGAGAACTGGCAAATACCACATCTGGCTGGTCCCAGAGTGGGGTGGGAATGGAGATTTTGCAGTATCCTTCCCCTGGAATGGGGTGGAAATGGAGATTTTGCAGTATCCTTCCCCTGCCACACCCACCAAGCCACACCACGCCCACCAAGCCATGCCCACAGAACCGGTAGTAAAAAAATTTGGATTTCACCACTGCCTCAAAGGTCATTGAAAAAACATAGTTATAACAATTGCAATAGTACTTATATATCACTCCACATAGCACTCCACAGTGCTTTATCGCATACTCTGAGTGATTTACAACAGGGGTGTCATAGCCCATGGGCCAGATGTGTCATACATTGGCCCCGCCCATCCGTGGTTTAGCAAAGGGGAAAAAAGTCATGATACATCACATGATGATAACACGATGCTGCGAGTTTGATACCCCTGGTTTACAACATCATTTTATTTCCCCCAATAATCTGGGTCCTTATTTTACCAACCACAGAAGGATGGAAGGCTGAATCAACCATGAACCGGTCAGGACCGAATTCTTGGCAATGGACAGAGTTAGCATGCAATACTGCCTTCTAACCATTGAGCCACCACTCAGAAAATTTTAGCAATTTTAGACCTTATATTTGAAATCAAACTACATTTTTAAAATTAGGAATGATCCCATAATACATTAAGAAAAAACAGCTTAATTATCTAAGATACATATTCACAGCTGTGAAAAACATACAAAGAAAGATATAAACCTGACAATATTTGATTTGGAACTTAAACTTGGATAATGCATACCAATGGCAATATTAACATTATATATCCTCAACAGAAGTTTAATCAAATTCAAACAAGAATTATTTCCTTACACACATCATATCATGCAACAAGGCAAATACAAACATTTACACTATGGTTTTTAAGTGGGGGGATCTACATGTTTATAAACACTGTAAATTGGTTGGAATATAAAGAAGAGAAAGTTGGAAATTCAATACCTATGTTCTTTTTCCAAACAGCTCCTTATTCATTTTATAAGGATCAAAATCTTTTTCATATTATAAAATAATTCAAACAATTTTGCAACTCTTTATCAATTTCATAATAAGCTTTAATAATTTAATTGTATATTTTAAGCAGGTCTGTGTTCATTAAAATGTTAGAAATCATATTAATATCAATATAAACCTCAACTTTAAGGTTTTAATTTATAAATTTAAATTTCTAGCATCAGACTAGAAACCAGGAGACTCTAAATTCTAGCCTCACTTTAGGCATTAATTGAAGCAGTGGTGGGATTCAAAAATTTTTACTACCGGTTCTGTGGGCATGGTTTGGTGGACGCGGCATGGCTTGGAGGGCATGGCTTGGTGGCAGGGGAAGGATACTGTAAAATCTCCATTCCCATTCAACTCCAGGGAAGTTTACTGCAAAATCCCCATTTCTTCCCGATCAGCTGGGACTTGGGAGAGAATAGATGAGGGCGGGGCTAGTCAGAACTGGTATTTACCGGTTCTCCGAACTACTCAAAATTTCTGCTACCGGTTTTCCAGAACTGGTCAGAACCTGCTGAAACCCACCTCTGAAGTGAAGGCATTTTAGCTGGCTGGGTGACCATGGGCCAATCACTCTTTCTGTTCAAACCAGCTCAAAGGGGAGGTTGTGTGGGGAAAAGGAGAAGGAAGGACTGTTAGCTATGTTTGCCTTGAATTATTTATAAAAATAATAAAGGTGAGATGGAAATAAATAAATTATCATGTTAAGATTTTGTAGTTTCTGTTGTATATTTTCAATTGTTTCTGTTGTATATTTTCAATTGGTAAAAATATTCATTTGGGGGGGAGTAAGCTAACTTGCAAGATGGACATAATACAGATGCCTGTATCATATCAGTTCTACCCCCAAGAAGTGCTTTTTTTTTTGACATCGCTTCCACTGTACAAATGCTAGCTATACATGGCAGCCATGCTGTGGAGAGTTAGGCCAGGCCTGAAAAGGACCTGCTCAAGACCCTAGTTGACTATGAAATGAAAATTATTATATTTGAATGCCTAGAAAATCACACATAAACATTCCCCCAAATGAAGAAATTGCTTACAAGTCCTCTTCCTGGCTCCATGTCAAAGAATGACAGTTAAACTGTTGGTAAAACTTCCTCAAGGAAAATCAGGATAGAAAAGTTATTACAGGGTTCCATATGACATAAGCAGCCTCCATTGATTCAGCTGTATGTGCATTGGGTTCTCTGCCAAAGAAGAAGTGGTACAATGATGAGATGGACGGGGATCAAGTATGTCCCATTGTCTCCTTGCACTGAATGTGTGATGTGTAGCAGGGGAGGGGTCAAGGGGGGAGTGAAAATGTTCAGAAATCATAAACATATTTCAAGGATAGAAGCTTATCAAATTTTATCCAGGTCTTTAAAGCAAAAGAGCTAAGCCCACAAATGCTTACAAGTACATTGTCTGCAATTAAATTAAAGAAAATAAATGCATTTCTTATATCTTGTTGCCATAATGTGAGAAAAAAATTAATGCCAATGCTAAAATGTATTCTTTCTTTCTTTCTTTTTCTTTCTTTCTTTTTCTTTCTTTCTCCTTTCTTTCTTCCTTCCTTCCTTTCCCTCCCTCCCTCTCTTTCTTTCTTTCTTTCTTCTTTCTCTTTGTCTTTCTCTGGGATATTTTTAATCAAGAATGTCATTTAGAAATACAGTATGACATCTCTGGTCATTTTTAAACACAGCAAACCTTAGTATATACATTATACAGGAGGAAATGCCGCAATGATTTTTTCCACATTAAGGACAAAAAGAATGTAAAATGTCATTGAATAAACCCCAGAAGCCAGGAGCTTGGATGGCTTACAAGATTGGTAATCGGATACAGAGCTTTTCACTTCCAAGTCATTGGTGCAAATCCAGTTCCATTTAATCATATCCAAACATTTTTTTCTTGCTATCTGGCAGTTATTTTTTCTTCTCTAGGTTAAAGTGACTGTTCACTGATTGGAACCTAGAAAACAGATGACCAACATGTGAAATCATCACTTCTAATTTCTAGGCTAGGCAATTGACCAAAAGCTGAACAATGACCAAAATCCATTCTCTCGTCCCCCCCTCCCAGATTCTCTAGTCAAATAGGTATTCCAGAAGAGACGTAAAGTAATTATTTGTAAAATAAGTTACTGGAGATTTGTCTACTGCTTTTTATTATTCCTCCACATTTAAATTGAACTTTTGTTTAGCTAATTTGATGTCATTAAATAAATTCTATTTTAAAACAAAAGTACAAGCCCCCCTTCTATTAGGCTATATTGATGATATTGTATGAATACTAAGAACAATAGCTAAACCTAAGATTAGCTGGAATTAATCAGGTCTAATCAGGGAGACCTGGTAGCGCAGCAGACTAAAGCAAACTAAAGCACTGTTCTTAACATCAGCTGCCTGCAATTACTGCAAGTTCAAATCTCACCAGGCTCAAGGTTGACTCAGCCTTCCGTCCTCTCTAAGGTAGGTAAAATGAGGACCCAGATTGTGGGGGCAAAAAACTGACTTTGTATAAATATACAAAAGTATGAAGGCTATTGCTTAACGCATTGTAAGCCGCCCTGAGTCTTCGGAGAAGGGCGGCATATAAATCGAATAAAAAAAAAATTTAAAAATAAAAAAATAATCAAACAATCTCAATCTCTCTGAGTTTTTTATTTTATTTTATTTTTTTGTGGAGAAACAACGAAATGCTTCTCATTTTGGGATGCATGAGCAATTGCTACACACTATTTCTCAAACTGCTTGTCTCAATAGGATAGGATAGGATAGGATAGGATAGGATAGGATAGGATAGGATAGGATAGGATAGGACAGGACAGGACAGGACAGGACAGGACAGGACAGGACAGGACAGGACAGAATAGAATAAACAGAGTTGGAAAAGACCTTGTATGTCTTCTAATCCAACCTCCTGCTTAAGCAGAAAACCCTACAGTATACCATTTCAGACAAATTATTGTCCAAGCTCTTCTTAAAAACTTCCAGTGTTGGAGTATTCACAACTTCTGGAGGCAAGTTGTTCCACTGATTAATTGTTCTAACTGTCAGGAAATTTCTTCTTATTTCTAGGTTGCTTCTCTCCTTAATTAGTTTCCACCCATTGCTTCTTGGCCTGCCCTCAGGTGCTTTGGAGAATAGCTTGACTCCCTCTTCTTTGTGGCAATCCCTGAGTTATTGGAACACTGCTATCATGTCACCTCTGGTCCTTCTTTTCATTAAATTAGAGATATCCAATTCCAGCAACTGTTCTTTGTATGTTTTAGCTCCAGTCTCCTAATCATCATTGTTGCTCTTCTCTGCACTTTCTAGAGTCTCAACATTTTTTTTATATATCATGGTGACCAAAACTGAAGGCAGTATTCAAGTGTGGTCTTACCAAGACATTATAAAGTGGTATTAACACTTCACGTGATCTTGATTCTATAGCTCTGTTAATGCAGCCTAGAACTGTGTTGGCTGTGTAGTAAATAACCGAGAACAGCAAATTAGTCATATAGCATATGATGCAAAGCAACCCTCCCTAAAGCCTAAATGTGTTTGGATTACATTTCCCAATACGGCAAGTGAGGATGATGAGAGTTGCAATTAATATAATGGGAGTTGAGAATTAAGGAATGCTGAGAAATTTTCTTTGCTTTATGCCTCATTCTGTGTTACAGGGGGATCCAAGTTCATGTATACTTTGGTAAAACACTGTGGGAAAAAATGTTTATTAAAAGTTTATTTTATGTTTTGCTTTAGAGCACACATGCTTTTGAACAGTCCTTGGGAACTGTAAGGGACAAGAAACTCCAAGAAATTGGAGTTTCAGTTTAAGAATATTATGATCATCATTAGGTTAGGTGCAGAACATGTTGGGCAGCAAGTATTTTCTAGCAGTTTTTATCACTTGCAGCATTTCTGGCATTGTCCCAAGGGATATTAGTAATATTAGGATCTTCCTTAAGTGTTTGGTGCTAAGTTTTCTGAGGCCAGCCCATTTTCTTGTTCCTCAAGATCAGTGGTGGGTTTCAATTTTTTTTACTACCGGTTCTGTGGGCATGGCTTGGTGGGTGTGATGTGGCTTGGTAGGTGTGGTTTGGTGGGCATGGCAGGGGAAGGATACTGTAAAATCTCCATTCCCTTTCCAATCCAGGGGACGGTTACTGCAAATCCCCATTTCCTCCCGATCAGATGGGACTTGGGAGACAGAGAATAGATGGGGGCGGCACCAGCCAGAATTTTTATTACCGGTTGTCTGAACTACTCAAAATTTCTGCTACCGTTCTCCAGAACTGGTCAGAACCTGCTGAAACCCACCTCTGCTCCAGATGGTATCCAAAGTAATACAATTTTTGGATGCCGATCTTTAGGCATATATAAGATATGTCCAACAAGTTGCATTCAATGTTCACACACAGTGAATATGTGTTCTAAATCTGATCTTTGTAGTACCTCTTCATTAGTGATGTGGTCAAAATATGAGACGTGGAGGATAATTGTTGACACTGGAGTACGCAGTACAAGGAGGATGGAGGATAAACTTGTCTTTTCCTTGGTCTCTAATGCAAAAGCTAGGGAGCACTGGATAAAAATGAGATTAAAGACAAAGTGGCAAGACAAAAGTCATGGCTTAATGAAAAGACTGATGCTCATCTGATGTTTGTCAAAAATGAGTGGAACTACCCATCAGACTTCTTAGAAGCAGTTAAATCAGAAGTAGAAACTTTTTGACTATATGTATGTTTTTTGTAGTAGAAACCAAGCCCTGCATTCCCTAATAAGAACCTCATGCCAATGATAGTGTCATGGTTTGGGAATGCATTGCTGCCTAAGGATCTGCGGAACTTGACATAATTGAAGGAAGCATGAATTCTTTGTATCAGATAATTCTACAGAAGAATATTACATCATCTCAACTGTAACTAAAACACAAGCGGACAATACTACAAGACAAAGTTCCTAAACATACATACAAACCTACAAGATAATAGATAAAGGGGAAAAAAACACTTGTTTTTTAATGTAGTGATTTAATCTAAATCCAGATGTGGAAGTTGCTAGAAAATATTACAGAATAGAAACTGTACCAATTAAGGAGGAACAGCACAAGCCCTAATACTGATGGGTATCTATAGATTGGGAAAACTAGCTCAAGGAAGCTGCCATAGTCTTTCCTTGCTTTTCGGCAGAAAACAGAGGTAGTTATAGTCTAAGGTAGCTTCATGATGGCCCTCATATGGCTGCCCATTCAGAGGCTCTGAGTCTAGGCCAACTCTTTCTGTGAAGATAAGGCAATGGCAGACAGATTACAGTATGCAGTCAGATAGCCCTGAGAAGTCTTAAATTTCAAAGAAACGTTGATGAAAAGGAGGATTCTGAAGTGAATGCCTGGTAGACAATATAATGGCAATAATTCTATCACCAGAAAATCCCATAGTTTTACTTATGAGAACTTGTCAGATAATGAACTATCTGAATACTTATCAGGAGGAAGGCAGGCAGGCAGAGTAAGTTATTCCAGAGAAACAGGCATCCAGGGATCAGCTACTTCAGTCCAGGGGTTGGTTCCAAAAATTTTAGCCAGGGGTTCTCTGCCTGGTTGCTGGGTGGGCATGGCCATGGTGGGCTTGGCCTAGTCGGCGTCCTGCACTATGGTGGGGAAGGCGTATTTGCCCTCCTCTGGCTCCAGAGGCTTTCTTCAAGTCTCCAGGATGGTGAAACAGCCTCCCCAGGCTCTGGAGGCCCTCTGGAGGCCAGAAACGGGCCCGTTGCTGGCCTTCCCAAACTTCCAGTAGGCCCATTTTTTGCCCTCCCCGAGCCTCCGTATGCGCCCTGCACTTACCTGCATCCAAAATGGGCTGTGTGAGGACTCCTGGGAGGGGTGGGGTGGGGTGGGCAGGGCAGGGCAGGGCCAGCCAGGAGTGGGATTTGGGGGTTCTCCAAACTGCACAGAATCTTAGCTAGAGGTTCTCCCAAACCTCTGCAAACTCCCAGCAGCACACCCCTGCTTCAGTCTATAGGCAGGATGTGATTCTAGGAGCCCAGCCTAAGTTCTATTACTAATTCTAAGTAACATTACTAATTCTATAAAAGCTAAAGTGGAACAAAATGGAGACTGATTGGTTGCACATTACTTGGAACATAAACTTGACTGGGACTCTTTGTGACTTCTCAAACAAGATCCCAGGAAAGGCATGTACTTAAGCACTCAGGAAAAGATATTCTACAACTCAGAATTATCCCTTAAGTAGAGTGTATCCATAAACACCAACTCACAGTCAGAAGACATGATAAAAACTTAATTTCACTACATATGAACATTAATCAGAATTTCACCTGGGAAACTGTGAGCATCCTAGACCAAGCAAAGCCCAAATGTGCTGTAGAATCCCTTGGAACCTGGCACTCAGACAAATCAGCCATCAACAAGAACATAGAGTTAAACAACATATACATAACATTCAAGAGATATATGGAGGATGAAAGAAAAGCTCTATCAGTCATTTAACATTATGTTATTATAGCCCATTATGTTAATTATAGAATAACAGTAGTTGTTGTGGTGTCTGTTTCCTCATCTGGCCTATCTCAAAGGATTGCACTCACATTTGTAGGTATACACATACATATCCACATATATATCCATGAGCAAGTTGCTCATACTGAAAAGACTCTTGAGGGAAAGTAGTATTCTATTAAAAAAAAACCAACACAACAAACAAAAGTCAATTTCAGCAATCAATGACCATGTGTTTCAACTATTTTGAGTTTAATCTAAGGAATACACGCAATATGGATAGAAACCAAAGCATAATATATTCCTAATATAATTTATGAGTCCCTTGCCATTTTGAAGGGCAAGTGCATTTGCATGCAGTAGGCTAAATAGGTTTTTCATTATATATACCTTATTTTTGATATGCACCAAAATCATTATTTCTAATTTTTAGTTTCAAAGGAACCTAAAACATGTTTGCTCCCATGATAATTATATCCAATTTTTGTGTATATGATTTCAGAATGCGGTAGTATAATTCTCTAGGGGTTGAACACTTTTGATAACAGTCATTACTGCATTTACTACATTATTAATTGTAATTGTGATGCCTTACACTATTTCCCATGAAAAAGGAAATGAATACTTCCTTGGCATATATGCAGCTGATTCTGATACTTCAATCTTCAGATGAGAATTTTGAGCTAGTGAGCTTCTGATATTAACCATCCCACCCCAAGAGAAACAACAGTAGTTTTGCTAGTCTTTTCTATAGCCAATCTTATTCATTTAAATGAAAATGAATTAATCTCTACTATCTCTAGAGCTGCCCCCCAAAAATTTTTCAAGATATATACACTCTATAATCCCTGAGCTTTTCTATAGGGACTCCTTCTGATATAATAGTTCAAACTCAGAGTTGAACTATGGTGATCTAACATCAAAGTGGTCTTAAAGCAGCTAGGGGACAGATGTTTATGTTAAATCTCTTTCCCTAGGCCTAACTTATAGTCAGTGGGGAGCTACTGGAGAGCTGTATTATATATCTTTTCCCCTTTGCTATGCTAAACTACAATATACGAATTCCTTTAAACACAGAAATACTGGTTTTTCTTCTTTTTCTACTTTTGAATAACATAATACCACATTAAGAAACATTTTCTAATGCTTTTGGCCAAAAATAGCACTATTCTCGTTATATTAATTTATATTAAGTGTAGTGAAATCTTGAACACATCTAATTAGAAGTAAAGGGAGTTGAATGTGTCTTTCTCCCAGGTGATAGGTTATAAGACTGCAGCCATAATTCTTTCATCCATGTATTCTCACTCAATTTTCCTAATTATTATTTTTTAAATCATGTCTCTCTTGTCTTGATGACTAAACTAATTTAAAATATATAAATTCATTTTTAATATCATGGCCTAATTCCAAAACTATATTGCTTTGCGTTGAATTGCAATATTTCTCTTGAGGCCCAAACAGTATTTTCACAAAGAATAATGCTTTGCAAAATAACAGGAAACATACTGTGAATAATGTCTTACATATGAAATTTTAGGTTGTATTGCTAAAATATTACTTGGCTACATGCAAAGTCTAAGAGCCACAAAGAAGAGGCAGTGATTTATGCTGTATTATTAATGAGCTAAGTTCTCTGCCAAGTGCCAATGAAAGTGACTTCTCATTCTACCTAATTATGAACTTTCTTATGGTCTTTAATTATAAAGTAAAAAAGAAGAAAATTGTAAGTCTTGATCTGATGTTGGAAATTAATTGACTCGAAGGGAAAGAAGAGTTTGACTATTTTGAGTTACTTAATGTCATTCAAGTTTGTGAAATATTAGTGAAGATGGGGAAATAATAAAAGTATGAGGGGTTTTGAGTTAGCATGTTCTATAATCATGGTTATAATTGAATAATAATCATGATATAATGGTTTAATGTGTGAATGTAGCCAATTCTAGTTTATTACATTAATTATTAAACAACAATGGAACAATGAGTGACGTGGTGGGCTAGTGGTAAAGTTGCTAGCCTCCCACTCAGAAGGTTGAGAATTCAATCCTAGTAGCCACAGGTATTTCTCTCTTAAGGTGTGAAGAAAAAAATCTGCTGCAAAAAAAATCTGCTGCTTCCTGCATGACATCAGGAAGGGCATCCGGACAGTAAATGATCAGCTCAGTGGTGGGTTGCCCCCGATTCACACCGGTTCTATAGAACCGGTAGTAAAACCAGCAGGAAGCTCTGCCCACTGACCCCGATATCACCAAAATGCTTCTGTGCATGCGCAGAAGAGTGCGCATGTGACCCCGCTGCGAACCAGTAGTAAAGGTAAGTAGAACCCACCCCTGGATCAGCTCCATCCAGTTTCCCCAACTTTACCCTGAATTAAGGGATTACAGAGTCGTAAAAAGGGAGTTTTAATGGATTGGTACTATGTGTGAAGTCAGACAGTATTTATGTCAACCCTGAAGCTGGCCTGACTGATACCATTTTGACACTTCAGTGCTGACGCACTGGAGCTGAGGGATAGGGAGGGTGGAATAGAGATAGTTGGGGTATTATAGTCAAAACAAAATACTTTCTCTTGGGAACCAAGGACATTCCGGCAGGTGTTCAGAAGGAGGGGACCGATGTCACCTAGCAACTGGACTGTAGTTGCTGATTGGGCCATGTGATTTATTGTTTTGGGAAAGTGACAAACCATTATTTTTAATTAGGTGAAAACCATGAGAATGTTCAGAGTCGGTTTTCATCAGCCTGTGCCAATATGATATATCCAATAAACTTATTGTTTGAGGAATCTACCTGCGTCAGCAAACCTGCCTTTGTTTGCTATAGGTATGTCACTTGGAACCCTGACAATTTATTTATTCATTAGATTTTTGTCCAGCCTTTATTAGTTTATAAGTAACTAAAGGTTGCAGACATATAGTACCTAATACATCTTCCTTCTCCTCTTTTCCCCACAACAACATCCCTATGAAGCGGGTTGGGCTGAGATGGCCCAAGGTCAGCCAACTGGCTTTCATGTCTAGGGTGGGATTAGTATTCATAGTCTCTTGTTTTTTTACCTGGTGCCTTAACTACTAGACAAACTCGTCCAAAGTTATATACATTATATAAAGTTATATACATATGCTAGAATTTATTGTATTATGTTTCACCTAAAGTGTTAAGGTGGAATTTGGGAACAAACCTCAAACATGTTTATTGGACAAAAGAAATAAACAAAATAATAGAAGCAAAGCTATTTCGAGCAAAAAGCATTTCATTTTTTATGTAAGAATGAGTACAGATTAAATTCCTTTAAAGTTGTCTTGCTAATTTTTACACAGAATTCCTTGCTTGCTCAATATTCATAAATTTTGCTGTATTTTTGTCTCTGTTGCTATGCTCTATCTGTTGGAAGAGATTGCCTCCTCCATTCTTAATGGATAACAAGCTAGTGTCATGAAATGAAACAGCTTCCGCTTAGCCTCAAAGGGTTTGATATATTGAGAACTCTTTCCCACATTATTCTCTTTCTGACTAATTACAGCCTTGACTTGATGAAAACTATAGCTATTGAACAAAAATCAAAATTAAAAAAATCTGGATTTGCATATACAATTTGAAGAAATTATGAGCATAATTTGATGAGCACTAGCTCAGATCATTGGCCCATTTAATCTACAAGCTCTTCAAGTTTCTCAGGTAAAGGCTTTTTCCAAACCAGCAACATGACATCCTGCAAACAATGGATGCTAGTACTTTATCTAAATTTGTATGAATTTAAATTAGACTTTCCCAACCTGGTGTTTTACATGATTGAGGTCAACTCTAATAATTATTAACCTATGATTCAGAATCATAGGGATTATTGTCTGGAACATCCACAATTCTTTTTTTATTATTTTCTCTACAGAGAAGAAGATAAAAAATGGTGAAATTCTGAATTTCTTGCAAAATCCTTAATTACAAAATGGATAAAGAATGTGCTTGCTCCTTTCTTAAAGTAAGGTGGGCAGCAAAGTATCTTGGCTTTCCATGTTTCAATCAAATTCCAAGGAAAAAGAATTTTCCCCATATTAGAAATCATGATTCATCAGGGAAGCTAAAGAGTAATAGATGTACAGAAAATACCAGCATTGTTCATTTTGTCATAGTAATAAATAAGCACATAATAACCATTTTGAAAAATATTCTAAAGCATCCTTAAATGAAGTAGAAAAATCAAAGATTCTTATTCAGGTTTCAATATAACATTACCCTTTATTAATAACTTTTTGTTTCAAAACTGAGGTCACTATAATGACTAAAATAAAATATTTATCTCTGATTTTTTTTTTCCTCCAAGTAATTATAGGATGCAGACTTATCCAAAGTCTAAATACTTATGTGGTAGAATTGCAAACAAATGAATGGAAGAACATAAAATAAATACTTGCCAATCCTTAAATGCAGTGACATGCCCTCTTTTAGTATCCTCTGGAAAAAGCGATATTGTGTTGAAGCAGAAATAGTAATTAAACCACCAATGCTAACACAGTAAACATTAGAGGCTTTCTTTAAAATTTAGATCTTAACATGCTGATCACGTTGGAGCGAATTTAGTTCACACTCACATGACCATTTTCTTATAATTATCCTGAAATGTAATAAGATATTTCATTATTAATCTGAAACTTTAGCAGAGAAGTTACTGAAATTATCTCTAAATTTATACTTGAGTTACTGGACTCATTATTTCAAACATCTTGGACTGATTCAATATCAGTAATGATTCATTCTTTTGATTAAGAAGTGACTCCATCTGTAGATGTCAGATAATTACTGAGATGACCTATAATGAGAACATTTCACAACTCTCCAACTTAAATATCGTATTCCCTCAACAACATAATGACTTCCTTCTAGATCTTTTTATAGTGTGCTAAACTCCTGGGGTTTCTTTTCATGACCATTCCCCAGCAAAGGTTTCTTCTATCATTTCTTTATACAAAGAAACACAGTGATTCCATACAATAATAACAACAAAACAGTTTCATGACCTATGATGATATTTTAATGCATTTTCTTCTTGGCACAGGCTTCTAAATTCTATTAAAAGGCTATTACATCAGGATTCCAATAAATTATTTCCATACAAAGATTACACCAGATATTTTTTTGAGCCAAATTTATGAGAAATATATACAGCATTTCAATTTTAGTAATATGAATGAATACTTAATTTGGAAAGCCAAAGAGGTATACAGAAAACTTTTTGGGTTTTTTATCATGTAAGTTGCAGTTTCTTTTCCTATTTCTATGCTCATAGAACAGGGCGAGTATACAGATCATATAATCTCCACATTGATACATATTTCAATATGGATCAGTTGGAGATGGAGATAGTTACTGAAAATATTAAGATATTTTCATTCATGTTCATTTTATTAGTTTGTCTGATCCCCTGTCCATCCCCAACTGTCTCTCTCATTCTGAATAGCATTTATCCTGCTTTATATGATGCCCACTATAATTGTCAAGAAATCTTCCTGCTTCTGTACAATGTCAACAAATAAATGACTACAATAAAATAACCAAAGCCTTGTTTGCTGGTGGCAAAATCCAGCTTTTCCAGCAAATGCTTGATAACCATTGACAAACATGTCTATTTTTTTCCTTAGGAGATGGTTGTTGTTGCCTTTTCAGGGAAATAGTTTGTTCATTAATTAGCATCTTAGCATTCCTTCCCCAAGATTTACATTCTTATTATTGTTCAAACAGTTGGAAATAATGAAGAGCAAAATGACAAGCCTATTTTTATCATTTCCCTTCTTAGAGAAGGCATAGAATTTTTGTTTAACAATAATAGATTTTGAATACAATGGGCCAAAGCACTCAACTGCAATTCAAATACAAAATACCTTTAGTTCCACACATTTATTGTATTAAGAGAATTCTTCCTTATTAATATTAAAAAAGAATGATAATTATAGCCTCATAATATATGTTTCAATTTTGGATTTTACATTAAATATACATGCTTGAATGAGACCAGAATGAGTGAATGAATACCAAAATGAACTCCAGACAAGCTAAAAGGCCTAAATTGGACAGAGTCCAGACCTGTGGAAACAGCCTCTGTCTAATAATTTAATACAAGTGAGTTAGTTTCTTTGAAGGCAACAGAAAAAGGGGCTGAAGAGTGACAATCAAATCATTCAAATCTTTTTGACATGTATTTACTTCATGGAATCGCAAAAAAATAGAAAATAGTTTTTTTCTGAAGTCCATCCTCCCTTGAATACTTATTAAAACCTGAGGGCCTCCTCAGGGTGCCGTCTGTCAGGCAATGTCGGCTGGTGACCCCCCCGGGGAAGAGTCTTCTTTATGGGGGCACCCACCGTCTGGAATGAGCTACCCCCAGGGATACGACTAATCCCGGACCTCCGGACCTTCCGCCGGGCCCTGAAGACTTTTTTATTTCAGCAAGCCGGGCTGGGTTAAAAATCTTTTAATTGGGGAATTTTATGGGCAAGGGGTTTTAAATTGGAGAAGCCAAAGATAATTTAATTTCGTTTTAATGTATTTTAATATTTGTATTGTGTGTTTTTAATTCTGGCTATTCACTGCCCCGAGTCCTTCGGGAGAGGAGGCGGTATAAAAATTTAATAAATAAATAAATAAATAAATAAATAAATAAATAAATAAATAAATAAATAAAACAATTGGTTTTGATGGTTCTATATCTCCATTGACTCCATGACAAACAAGACAGCATACTGCATGACACAAACAGACAATGCCAGACCAGTATAATACATTATTTGCCTAGCCTGTAATTTCACATGGGAGATGGATGATACAAAAATTTAATGAATAAATAAAATAAATAAAGTTGGTAAGTAACATTCCTTGGCTTCTATGGAATTAGAGAACACACAGGGTGGGCACACAGATGATTTTTTTATTTTTATTTTTATTCATTAAATATGAAACTCAGTCAACTGAACATTCAAAAATGCATCACAAATACCATTGACTGGTGCTAATGATTGATACGGTTGCTGCTAGCATCCTAGGTATCAACCAAGTACCTTCTTAAGATGTATGATGTTCCAAGTAGCACAGTTTTTTGCAGTTCTGCTGGTGTTATTGCAGGAAGCTACAATTTGCTGATGTATGTTATAAAATTCTTGGACATGGTGGGTACCAAATGCCCCGATGACAATGAGTATCACTGTTACATGTTTCATCCATAGCTGTGTAGTTTTGATGGCCAGGTCACGATATTGCATGATTTTTTCCAGTTCTTTTTCTTCGACTCTGGCATCTCCTGGTACTGCGATGTCAATAAATTCGGATTTTGACAAATGTGATATCTGGCGTGTTGTGTTCCAAATGACGATCCGTCTGTATTCGAAAGTTCCACAAGATCTTCACCTTTTCATTTTCTATAACTTTTTCTACTTTATTTTCCCATGGATACAGGAAAGTCATATTTTTTACATAATGACCAGTGGACTAATTTAGCAACTTGGTCGTGTCTAGCTTTGTAATCAGTTTAAGCAATTTTGCTGCATTCACATATTAAATGTGAAAGAGTTTCTACTTTGTTGTTGCAAAGACAGCAGTTGGGCTTGTCGGTGGATTTTTATTAGGATGTACGGTGTTCTGGGTAGCACAGTTTTTTGCAGTTCCGCTGGTGTTATTGCAGGAAGCTGCAATTTCTTAATGCATTTTGTAAAATTCTTGGACATGGTACCAAGTTCCCCCATGACAATAGGTATCACTGTTACATGTTTCATCCATAATCACATAGTTTCGATGGCCAGGTCTCGATATTTTGTGATTTTTTTCCAGTTCTTTTTCTTTGACTCTGGCATCTCCTGGTACAGCAATATCAATAAATTGTACACTTTGATTTTCAACAACTGTGATATCTGGTATGTTGTGTTCCAAATGATGATCGGTCCATATATTTAATAATAATTATTATGATGATGATAATGATGATGATGATGATGATGTGCCTATTATCCATGGCTGGGCCTGGACGGCTATCGGGTGCAGTCCCTATGGTTATGGGATTGCCGGTCTTTGGATCGGTAGTGGTTTAGCCAGCGTGAACCAACCCAGGCACCTACCATTACCAATGATGAGAAGAAATCAACAAAATTCCATACTGGATCAGTTATCACCTGGGTCAACAAAGACCACGTCAGATGCTATGGCTCCTGGACATCTGTCGAAAAATGGGCTACCAGGTTTAGTTGCTACTGCTAGGGAACCAGGGTGTGCAACTGTAAAGCAACTGGGACAAAAGCACAAAACTTGGACAACAGAAGAAAATCGAAAAATCATCAACATTACTAAACATGTAAGAGCAATACCCATTGTCATCAGGGCACTTGGTACCATGTCCAAGAATTTTACAAAACACATCAAGAAATTGCAGCTTCCTGCAATAACACCAGTGGAACTGCAAAAAACTGTGCTACTCAGAACATCATATATTTTAAGAAGATATTTGGTTGATACCTAGGATTCTGGCACCAGTCAATGGTTTTTGTGACACACAGTGAGAATGGATGGACAGAACCATGAGTGGGAGTATATTACAGTTTAGCCCCTTTTTAAAGGTGTAAAAATTGATAATAACACTGTGTGTGTGTGTGTGTGTGTGTCTGTGTGTGTGTGTGTGTGTGTCTGTATGTGGGTATTATCTCAGTCAATAGCTAGCTAGGAAGAGTAAAAATACAGAGTTAGTTAATTGTGCATTAACCATAAGATACAGTCATTGTCAATTTTTACACCTTTAAAAAGGGAATAAACCTATTCTGAACTTCTCCAAAAATATAACTTGAAGCCGAGATCATCAAACAATGGCTGTCATACTTTGGTCATGTCATGAGAGCTGGCTCACTTAAAAAGTCAATTATCCTGGGAGTGATCAGGCCAAGAATGAAAGGTTCCTGATATGTTCTAACTCTTATACACATCCATGAAAATAACCAGGAAAATAACCCTTCTTCAGTGATTCTACAAAATTGTCTGTGCCTGAGTGTTGAACCAATTAATTCTGGCTCTGTTTGTGGTATATGCAAAACCACAGTAAAACAAGCTTTTTAAAAATGTAGATCTATGGAGCCTGTAATTGATTCATTTTCCTACTTGCAGGAATTCTGCTTTACTGTGCCTCTAGTCTCCTGGGTTTCAGAACTGGGCATGGAAATGTGGATTTATGCTTTATTTATTGTCCCTCCCTGTACCCCAACAAAAATTATTTCAACTGCAGCCAGAGAAATCCTCAGTGTGAAATAAATAAGGTTGTGGGTGAGGCTATATATACAAACAATGTATTTTGTTTCTCTTTTGTACAGAGTACGGTTGAGTGGATTTATTTTATTTTATTTTTTACTGCAGGACCAATGGCAACGTAGGACAAAGAGATATTTTTTGCTTTATGTTTTTGGAATTGTGCCAGTCCTTTTGCAGGTGTTTGGATTTTTTATATGGTATTGGAGCATGGAAGAGTAGTGATACAGAAGTGCCATTAATTATAAGAAATTAATTGGGAAACCCAGGTTCCTACTTCCCTTTATTTTTTAGACTAAAATGATCTAACATGATAATAAAATTATAAAATTATCTAATATAAATGATCTTATAAAGGAGCATATGAATAAACATTAACATCATCTCTTCATCTCATCTCTACCATGTTTTTTTCCTCTATCTTTCTATCATTTCTACTGGAAAAGGGAAGGAGAAAGTGCTGTACATATCCATGTAGTGTGTGTGCATGAGAGAGAAGGTAGGGTAGAAAAGTAATTTCACAAATAACTTTATTTTGCAATTATTTTAAATCAGTAATATTTAATTCAATTAATATAACATTTCTTTATCTTATTTTCATACTACTACCCTACCAACATAATTATGGCAAGGTGTAGCTTAAACACACATTACATTAAAATACATTATTATACAAAGTATAAGTATAACTTAAAGTGCCAAAATTATACTGATCTAGAGTTTTCCCAACAATAAGACATCACTATTAAAAGTGCTTCTCAACAGCTCCTTTTCTATCTCTTTCTTAAATATTGGTAGAGAATTTTTGGTAGGATATACTGACGTTCTGAAGCAAGCTACTCTAAAGGGTAGGGACCAACACTGAAAAGCATTGACTTTGGATTTCTTTGAGGAACCCTCAGCATCTTTACTTAGGATGTGCCAACTGCACAGGTTGTCTTTTTTAAAAAATCAGGTTGCCTTCCAGCAGGCTTGGGTCCAAGATATAGCGTTCTTTATGAAGTAATTCTTTAGTCTGGCTGAAGCCATTTTTAAATGTGGCTTTAATAGGTCCCTATAGCCAAGGGATTGACATGTATCCACTAATTAGACAGAAAATGTTCAAGAACAGTTTCAGCTGGAATTGCCAATTCTAGGTTAATTAATTGAAAAAGTTGGTTACTTGCCAGGAATTCTTTCTGGTTTTATTCTGAAGATGTCAAATTCAGCATTATCTTTATTTCAGACAAATACAGTACTGAAGAAACATATATACACATACATATTGAACATACATACCCACACACCTTTCAAAATAGATGACCTGCCCTATGCATAAATATGAAGCAAACTGGAGAGGAACACATTGCTATGCTTCCCTTTCTAAATATCATTTCCGGTTGTTCCCAAATAAATTCAAAGAAACAAAAAAAAAATCAGATTTTTTTTAAATATAAAAAGGTATAGATTACTTCTTTCAACTCACTATTTCAACCTACTGTGGAAAGCAGTCTAGAAAACAGTGGCTGCATTTAGTTTTCCTTTTCTCCAAATGTCATAATTTAATTACAGGAGAAAAAAAAACAAGGCATCATTTTGCCATCATGAGAATCCAATGTCATCATAATTTAAAGGAAGGTGAATATCAAGAGGATACCATCTTCAAATAATCCATTTCTGTTTTGTAACATGCTTAAAATAAGCATTATCTAGACACTTTAGTTTACACTTGAAAACTTTTTTCAGTTCTGAATAAAGTACAAAAATTTCTGTATTCATCATTACTGATCTCACGAATATTAACAGTAGTGAGTTAATTTCTCTTATGATTTGCTGATTTTGAGGTGACCCAGACATTCAGGAATGTATCATTAATAATGTTTCTCCCTAAGTGTTAATGTGCAATATTGTAAGTACTATTTTTTTGTGTGCTATATCCTCTTTTTTTTTTTTTTTTGCCTCATGGTTAAAGTCACAAATTAGCTATTATCACTGTCTGCAAAGAAGCTTTTTAATTGCCACAGAATCATTTAGACATTCTACATACATAATATACTGTATACTGAGTTTTGAACACAAGTTCAAAAGTTCTGTTTCATGTTGTAGAATTAGGAGCAGCTGCTAGATACAAATAAAGTAAGAGCAGATATATTTTCATATGGAAGCCCTCCCAAATTTTGGATAAGTTCACTACAGAAATCTCAGGGATTGCTTATTTGGCTGGATAGACTCTGAACGTTTTCTCCTGGGAGGTCTCAGTAAACAAGATTCACTTTTATGATCAGGTATCAAATGATTGCCAGGATCATTCTGCAGAAAAAACTTTCCACCTGAATTGGATAGCTGACAAATATGCCTATATGTCTGTGTTGAAGAAGAGGGAACATTTGAGAGAGACAAGGTGATTTTGAAGTACTTTCCATATTTGTGCATCATGTATGTTTCTGGCAAACTCATATGCCAATGGTTTTATTTCCTTACTTTTAACTCTGAGATTCGGTTCTGAACTCTAGATTCAAAACAATGTAAACTCTGAAAAATCTAAGAATTTTTTGTCACAACATACTGTACCTAAGTCATCATTTCTTAGCATGATAATGATCTTCATCATATGATTTTACAAGACAATGAAAACTATATTTTGAATCAAAGAAGAAATCAACATTCTGCAGAAGTTCTTGGCAACATTATAAGCCTGCTTAATTCTTACCAAGGCACAGTGAAAAATCCTACAGAAAACTGGTCTGCCAGGAAATTGCAGATATAAATTTAACCATTGAGACATAACAATAATTTAAAATCAAATACTGTATATATCCCTGAAAAAGTGTAATGGCAAAACACCTGCAAGAAAATGGGGAAGTGGACATTTTATTTAGGAGAGAAGTTCAACTTGACTGAAGTTTTGGAGGAACAGAAGAGGTGGGATCACACTTGATTTTTTCCTCACATGTTGACTTCACAACATTTGAAAGAGATTTAAAAAGTAGCAACAGGGGTCATCTAAAACAAGCTGTGAACTAATGCACTGTAATTATAAACGCCCCCAGTCTAAGAACAACTGCTAAAGAAGATTAGATATCTCTATATTTAGTGGAGATGTAAGAAACTTTTATTCAATTCACAGCTTTAAATAAACTAACATAATGCAATTCACAACTTCTGGATTCACTAAAAATTGGAACATAGTATGATTCTCTGAATTCTGGGATATAGTTTTTCTCAGTTCAAAATGACTATAAAGAAGAGACATAAAAATCCCCAGGTGACACATGAATGATAAATAGAACATTGGATGTTTTATTGTATTGCAGACTAATATAGAAGAGGGGTGGAACACACTAATGACTGAAAATAGCAGATGCTATAGATCAGAGGTCTTCAAACTTGGTAGCTTTAAGACTTGTGGACTTCAACTCCCAAAATTTTCCAGCCAGCTATGTTATGCTGGCTGGAGAATTCTGGGAGTTGAAGTCCACAAGATTTGAAGCTGCCAAGTTTGAAGACTTCTGCTATAGATTGATTCTCTGTCTTCAGTACACGTACGCAAATTCACCCTTTTTAGCATAAAAAATAGAGCACCCCAAACATATGTACGTATGTTTATGTATGTGTGCAACTGTATCTATAAGACACACACAGAGAAAGAAAGAGAGATGCACACACAGCTGCAAAAGACCAGGTCCACATGTGAAGGTTCAGTTTAATAGATTTATAGTTAAAAGCCTATGCATATGAATCTTCTCAACCCACCTGGTTATAGTTAGATAAGGATAACAGCAATGAAGGGGGGTTGGACTTAATTTGTTTGTGGCTAGGTAACAATTCTAGGCTCATTCCTCTTTTTACTCCTCCACCTGGCTCTGCCATTCCTTCACAAACAAACAAACAAACAAACAGACAGACAGACAGATAAACAAACAAACAAACACACTCTCCCCAATACTCTGCCAGAGAAGATGGACTAAAAAAGTAAAGGATAAACTTGATTTCTTTATCAGACTACAGTTGGAAACAATTTGAATGAGTTCTTTCTTTGTGATTAGAATGAAAAAAGTGGCTAGTGATACATAATTTCAATTGATACTAATTTAATTATTGGTTGTTCAAATTTGTTTAGTCTGTTGATTTAGCTGAAGAAAACTTTGTCCTTTTCTATATGATAAAGCTGATAAATTGCCACAAAAATAATATTATGGAAGCAAAGACATCTGCAATTCTCTTCCAAAACCCAGCATCTCATAAACTATGTCACGTAAAATAGCTTGTGTGACTGTATGATTTGATAAGCAGGTAAGGGCAGGAGTAGAAAAATCTCTTCAGTTGCTTTATCACTAAAGAGGGATGAATAGATCTGCAAGCACATGAGTCACTTCATCTGTGAATGAACCCCAGTGAAGTATGACTTCTATGACAAGCCTTTGGGGAAATTGGAAGAATGAAAAGTGGTGACTATGACCTTCCCATATGACAGCTTCTGACAAGTCCCAGTACAGTAGCTGAAATTCATGATACTTTCAGTTTATTGCCAATACACTGTATTAAGCAATGCTTGCCTTATGCTGAGTGCTTTTACTTTCAACTAACATCTTTGTATATTTGGAGTAATTTATTTATTTATTTATTTTCTCATATTAGATGAATCCATTTTTATAGGATCTTCAGGAAAGCAAAAATATTGCACATGATGGCAATGTAAATATTAAATAAAAATATCTAAAAAGGGTTTTTTATCTGACCACAGTCCTGCTTTAGTATTCTGGGAGCACAATAAATTTTGCTAAATTATATTCATCTGGCAATCAATTTCTTTTCTCAGATGCAACAAAATACAGAGGAATAAACGTGGGTGGTATTTTTCTGGCTCATCTATCTTAATTGATTTCAAAACAATGGTTTTATTCAGATTCAGTGTAAAATTGTTTGGTTTGCTAAGAGCAGAAAACTTTGGGAAAGACAAACTAACCAAAATCATTTGACACCCCCCCCCCCAAAAAAAGCATAATTTTGTTCATTTCTTTCTTTATATAGTGACATGATATGAGCAGGGATGGGTTTCTACCGGTTCTCCCCGATTTGGGCAAACCAGTAGCAACAGTGGCAGGAGACTCCACCCACCCACCCAGACGTCATCAAAAACACTCTGCGCATGTGCAGAAGCGCTGCATGTTCGCAAAATATACACCCGCGCACTACCGATAGCAAACCAGTACCCCCACGATTTGAATCCCATCTCTGGATATGAGAGAAACAGTCACTGAGCATGTGCAAACCTCATATAAGATCCTATTACAAACAGGAAACAAAAGCATATATTCTTTGGCTGCCATATTTTAAAATAAATATGCTTAATAAGGGCAGATGTAGAACCAAGAGCCTTGGTGGCGCAGCAGACTAATGTGTTGTTAACTAGCACCAGCTGCCTGCAATTACTGCAAGTTCAAATCTCACCAGGCTCAAGGTTGATTCAGCCTTCCATCCTTTCGAGGTAGGTAAAATGAGGATTGTGGGGCATTATTGCCCTCGGATTGTGGGGGCAATAAGCTGACTTTGTATAGAAAAAGAACACCGCTTAAGGGAGGCCAAAAGCCCTACCAAGCAGGTATATACAAAAGTATGAAGGCTATTGCTTAATGCATTGTAAGCCACCCTGAGTCTCCAGAGAAGGGCGGCATATAAATCTAACCAATCAATAAATCAATAAATCAATAAATCAATAATCTCCTGTTTGGGCACGGAGCTTGGACTAGATGACCTGCAAGGTCCCTTCCAACTCTATTAATCTGTTAATTTCTTTATGCTAAATGCATGTGACGTTCAGAACAACTCTATAAGTCTTTTTCCTAGTACATTGTATATTTTGTGACTTAAGACATTGAAATGTGAATAGCTATTTTGTGAATTTATATAACCAAATACTATTTGTAATAGTCTTAGTCAGAAACTTAACAGAACAGAATAACAGAGTTGGAAGGGACCTTGAGGTCTTCTAATACAATCCCCTGCTCAAGCAGGATACACTATACCCGTGATGGCGGACCTATGGCATGCATGCCCGAAGTGGCACACAAAACCATGTCGCCTGGTATGTGCGGTGTCGCCTGTTCCTCTTCTGGGTTTCTGGTGTGCATGCACATGCGATGATCAGCTGGCCTTTTTGTATGCGGCAGTGCTGGAAACTAGAAGATCTTCTAGCTGGTCTTCCATTTTCTTGTGTAAGCATGTGCCAGCCAGCTGATTGTTGCATGAGCATGCATGCCAGAAACCCAGAAGAGTAGCTGGCTGAAACCGGAAGTTCATTTTCGGGGGTGCGCATGCGCCCTGGGCAGCTCCTCTTTTGGGTTGCGGTGCTGAAAAGGTTCACCATCACTGCATTATACCATTCCAGACAAGTGGCTGTGTTGCCCTACTTGTCCAGTCTCTTCTTAAAAACCTCCAGTGATGAAGTAACCATAACTTCTGAAGGCAAGCTGCTCTATTGGTTAATTTTTCTCCCTGTTATGAAGTTTTTCCTTAATTTGCTGGTTTCCTTGATTAATTTCCAACCATTGTTTCATCTCTTATGGCAGCCTCTTAAATATTGGAATACTGCTATCATGTGACCCCTATTCCTTCTTTTCACTAGGCTAGACATATCCAGTTCCTGCAATCGTTCCTCATACGTTTTAGCCTCCAACTCTCTAATCATCTTCGAAGCTCTATTTGGCACTCTTTTCAGTCTCAACATCTTTTTATAATATGGTGACCAAAACTGAATTGAATCACTTGAATTCAATTGAATCAGCGTCCATCAGATCTAGCATCTTTTTTCAACTATAGTTACTTACTGTATATACACTTGGGAAACTTACATGTTGGAGAAGAATGCAACAAGTTAGTATTAACTATATCCAGTGTTTAAAACTCAAATAACATAACAACTCTGAATGCTAAGAATATGTTTAATATAATAGCTTTATAACTTGTGTCCATGCCTTCTATGTGCAGATAAGATGACTAGAATTCAGTATTAAAATATATGCTCAAGATGTAGGCATAATTACATTTGTATTCATGTAGCTGAATGAATGCAGCCGTGTAGAGTTATATCACCTATAGTTTGTATAGGAAGTGATACCCTAAAGATCACCATCTATCAATTCATCTTTCACCATAAACCTTTATAAAATTAAGGCAAATTTGTGGCCAAATTTGTATTAATTTTTCTCCAAACCTATGCATGGACATTTCCACATTTCATCTCACATCTGTTTTTATCTATTAATAGTTTTGTTCATGCCAGAGAGCATTGCTAAGTTATTTAACTATCTCATCACAAATGTAGCATTTAAAAAAAAGAATATAACACTTCTTTATGTGAATTTACTAAATGAATTTAGCAGTTATTTGTGGCTTTTTTAATATAATCATGGGCAGTTATGGTTCCAACATAATTCAACATATTCTAGATTCTCCACCTGCCAAAAATATATATATCCACCACCCAAAGGCTATATAAATAAAAAATATTTTCCTCATGGGCAGAAAATCAGTACTAGACAAAAGTACAAAAATTAAAATAAAATATGGTGAAAATATATATCTATTTGTCCAAATTTCCACTTTACTTTTTTGTTAACAATTAATACATGGACATATTTATGTGGGAGAAGATAATATTTAAAACACCTGAGTTAAAGCCATCTTGGATTTAACAATACTGTGAATTGAATTTGAACACATGCTGGGAGTATGCATCTAGTCTGATTGGCCAGAAACATTCCCATTTGGGGCATCAAGTCTAACCTTCTGCTCAGTGCAGAAATCCAAATTAAAACATCTGAATCAGATTACTCTGTGGCCTCCATTAGGACACATTCAGTGAGGGGACTGAGCACTTTTCTGGATAATTGGTTCCACAGTAAACTGCTCTTACTATTAAGAAAGGGTTTTTTCCTAACTTTTGTTCGTTTCTTACATTTCTGTTACTGTTATGGATACATTTCTTTACCCATTATTCCAAGTCCTGCATTCCACAATGAACTTCTGATGTGAAATATCCTTTGACATCTCTTGTGGTATAGTTTAACGAAAAATTTATCACAATGATTCAACACAGTAATAAGACCATGGATAGATTCATGAATGGAGAGAGAAATCTTGCAGCTGATGTTCTAATCCAGGAGTCTCCAAACTTCGTAATTTTAAGACTTGTGCATTTCAACTCCCAGAATTCCTGAGCCACCTGGTTGAAGAATTCTGGGAATTGAAATCCACCAGTGCTAAAGTTGCCAAGTTTGGAGAGCCCCTGCTCTAATCTAAATATTGGAAGGAAAAAAAATATATTTTTGAGAAATGCAATATTGTCCAAAACATCTATAGATGAACTTCTTCAGAAATTCTTCAGAACTGAAGAAGCTTCTTGGATAAGAAACAAAAAGTCTTCAAGGAAAAACAAGGTCCAGTTGCTGCCAGGGTTCCAAGTAATACACCCCATTCAATAAGAACTCCGAGGCAGACAAATTCCTCAAAGAATATTTTATTAGAACATATCAAATTGGCACGTTCCTGGTGGAAAACTGGCTCTAAGTTCCCTCTGGTTTTATAGCCAATTAAAAGTAAAACTTTGTCACTTCCCCCCAGAGTCTCCAGTCACATGGTCCAATCAGCATACAATCCAGTTGCTAGGTGACCTCAGTCCCCACCTTTCAAACACCTGCACCAATGTCCTTGATTCCCAGGGGAAAGAATTTTATTTAGGCTACAATACCCCAGCTATCTCTACACCCCCTTCACCTCAGGCTGTGTCAGCCCTGATACAGTGAGAATAGAAACCTCTCTAGAGAAAACTACCAAAAGAAAATGGCGACAGTTCGGCCAACTTCAGGGTTGACAGTTGCCTTTTGAACAACCATGACATGAATGACTGAGAATTTCGATAGACACTGAATATAATTAGTTGACTTTATTCTTTCTTGCTGCTTCTCTATAAAATTAGATTTTGGCCAAAAAGAATTTTGCATTCTGTGAAATATTCTTTTGCTGATATATATAATCTGTTTCCCCATTGGTTACCTTCATAACATGTTCATTCAGGTGTAGTCTAGCATTTAAAGGAATTCTAGTTACTCCTTTGTAGAAAGCTAAGCCTTGGTTACATTTTGACCTTAAATACTTCCCTATTCTTAGCTAAAGAAAATTTAACTAGCTGTACCCTAAAGTGGATTTACTTTCCCCTAGTTATTTATTTATGTTATTATTTATTTAATTATTTTGTCAACAAGTACAAGGAAACAAATATCAGTATAGACATAGACATGGACACATGAAAAAATGGCACAAATAAATGGATATAAATAAGCAAAACATAGCCATAAACACATAAAATGAGTACCTATAAATGGGGACAGTAGGACAGGACAGTAGGCACGCTGGTGCACTTATGCATGCCTCCTTAGGGACCTCTTAAGAAACGTGTAAGGTCCACGGTAGACAGTTTAAGGTAAAAGATATGGGGGTTAGAGAAACTAACAACAGGATCAGTTAGAGTGTTCCAGACATTTACTACTCTGTTGCTGAAGTCCTATTTTCTGCAATCAAGATTAGAGTGGATTACATTTACCGTATTTTTCGGAGTATAAGACGCACCTACCTTTTTTGGTGAGGAAAAGAAGAAAAAGAAATCTCCCTTTGCCTCTGCCCAATTTTGCCTCGTTGCAGCAAATGGCAAACAGCCTGCTTTACTTTCAGTTTCATTTTCAGCATAGCTTGATTAGCACAAGGAAAAAAAAATCTGCTCCAACAATTTACCTCTTTGCAGCAAGCAGCAGAGCCCTGCACAAAACAGCTTAGAGCAAATCAGCTGAGAGTCGGGAGGCCGATCCAATCGGCTAATTAGGCTATGCTGAAGCTGAAAGGAGCTATTTTTTCTTGCTGTTTGCTTGCAAGAAGGTAACTGCTGTGAGGCAGAGGCTAAAGGGTGGGGACCACTGGGTGGACGGGGCTACATTTGGTGTATAAGATGCACCTAAATTTTCACCCTTTTGGGGGGGGAAAGGTGCATCTTATACTCCAAAAAATACGGTAGTTTGTATCTATTGATAGCCCTTGTGTTATTGTGGTTGAAGTTAAAATAGTCATTAACAGGTAGGACATTGTGGTAGATAATCTTGTATACTAAGTTTAGGTCAGAACGTAGATAGTGTAGTTCAAGGTTATCCAGGCCTAAAACTTTTTATACAACACCGAGTTCCTGTTTCCTAAAGCTATTAATGAGCCAGAATGTGCCAGTGAATGAGCCAGTGAAAAGTGCACACAAAAGGTTGACATTATTATTTATTTGCTATATTTATATTCCTAACACCTTTGTAGAAGAGCATAAACCAGTGTACATAGTATTTTTTCCTATATTCTTCACAACATGAATTTTCAATGGATGAGATCTCCCTGCTTCTGACACAACATCTTAAGTGTTACATCACACTGGCTCCATATATGAAGAAAAACATTTGGTAAAACCCTTTTGCATTGGGAAAAGTGTATAGACAAATATGCCTACAATACTTCTATATTAAATGTACACATGAATTTTTATCCCATCTTCTATAATTTGCAACCTGATATGGAAATGTACATTCCATGATTAAATGATATTAATAGAAACTTAACATGGCAGCACTGTAAACACTATAAGGTATAAACGTGCAACTATTTAGAAATGTAAGTCATTCAGTCATTTCATTTCAATTAACCATCAAAACAGATCTTTGAAAAAGAGTCACATTTAACCCACTGACTATCAATGCAACTTAAAACACCACCGAAATTGACTAGAATAGAACAAGCTATAAAATCACATAGCCATTTAACTAAAATAATAAGCTTAAAAATTTTAGGCATAAAATTAATATGTAAGAGATTATGCAATTTGAATAAAGCAATTAAATGATTATTTGGAATAATAGAATAATAAATTACAGTAGGTCTGTATAGACCCATTGTAATGCTAAAATAACTCTGGCAACTATTAATGAAAATCAGACAGGAGCTTGTATTCATTGACAGTAAGGATACGTTATAGAGTAATAACTAAATGGCTCCAAAATGACCCCAAATGGAGACTAAGAGATGTTTGAAGAGACGTTATGCGTATTATACATACTATGGAATAATAATACTGTATTTGGCTATAATCATTCAAGTAGAATGAGATTGATCTGAAAGGTTTTTTTATTCTTTTTATTCGAGATAAAAAGATCGTGCAACCAAAGAACTTGATGAGTGGGAATAGTAATTCCTGTCAGCTTTCAGGATAGAGGCGCAGTCCAATATAACATATTCTACTATTTCTGTTGTTCCACCATAGTCCCATGGATGCAACCTCAGATCGAAAGGGATGTTCTGGTATCTCCCCTATATGGCTGCTTTTTCAGTGGCATTGAATGCAGTCAAAGTCAAAGCTTATTTAAATATAGGAAGTGTTGCAACTGAGTTAACTGGCTAAGGAAGTAGTTAATGTGGAATGGCTATAAAATGTTTCTGGGGAAAACTAAGAAAACTGATTATAGCTCTAAGTCAATGGCACATCATTTAAGATTGACCAATATACAGTACATTCATAGTCCATCAGGGTAAAAGTTGCCCTCAAAAATGCCATTCTACTTTTGCTTCCTGTTTTTTGTAGCACAAGCTGAAAAAAAAGATGTTTGACAAAATGTTACATATGTGTTCTGTGTGAGTATGTGATTAATTCTTATGAACCAATAGAATGCAATTGTCTAAAACTATGTCATGTGTATATCTAGTTGATGCCCTTTTATGAAATGTAAAACATTGCAGCTAGAGGAACTGTGCATCTTAAAACCAGTAAAATTTATTTATTTATTTATTTATTTATTTATTTATTTATTTATTTATTTATTTATTTATTTGTTCGATTTATATGCCGCCCTTCTCCGGAGACTCAGTGCGGCTTACAATGCGTTAAGCAATAGCCTTCATACTTTTGTATATACCTGCTTAGTAGGGCTTTCGGGGGCCCTTAGTGGTGTTCTTTTTTATACAAAGTCAGTTTATTGCCCCCACAATCCAGGTCTTCATTTTACCTACCTCGAAAGGATGGAAGGCTGAGTCAACCTTGAGCCTGGTGAGATTTGAACTTGCAGTAATTACGGGCTGCTGGCAGCTAAGTGCTACTTAACAGCACTTTAGTCCACTGCACCACCAAGGCTCCAGAGGCGTTTTATAAACAATCAACATGCTTAGTACATACCCTATAATATCATGAGTCTATGATTTTACATTAAGAAAATGAATATATTCAATGAAACAATTCAAAGATTTAAAATGCCACAGTTAGGTAGTTGGAATCTCTTCCAGTCTTTGGGGTATTACATTTTAAATTACATTAACTTCCATGCAGTATTCAATAGAGATTTATTTAACTGAATCAAAGAATGTCATCATAATATATATATATATATTGATCAATCTGTGTAATGTATCTGTACCTACATAGTTTCATAGATTTATATTATACTATATTGATGTATCAGTTTCTACATCAATAGTTATGGTTATACACACATACTGATCTCTGTATTAATATTAATAGCAGATAGTTAGGTAGCAAGGCAGCTAGGTAGCTAGATAGATGATAGGTAGATAGATGAGGTAGATAGATAGATAGATAGATAGATAGATAGATAGATAGATAGATAGATAGATAGATAGATAGATAGATAATTAACAGAAGAGGAATGGTTTATTAGAGTGCAAATTTTAAAAAAACAATCATCATGAGCTTTTAAAATTCAGAAAATAGAATTATTTCTTAGTTCTGTCTTCCTCCTTTGGTTCACATTTCTCTCATAATTTATTTTTCCACTTGCAATTCTTAAACCACTTAAAATGAATTATTCTGAAGATAGCAGACATTCCAGGTTTAAAGCTTCTTCAGCTCCCATAAAATATTCTGTTTGTATTGTTTCCTTTTTCTTTATTTATGCAGATTTTCAAGATTATCAACTGGGATCTTTTTTCTATCTGTCTGTCTCCCTACATATGTGAGTCAAAGGTGCATGGAGATAAAGATGATAGAGATAGACATATACTTTCAGTGATAATTAATACCATAAAGATAGCCTGTATGAATTCAAGGGACAAATTATTTAGCTTAAAACAAAATGAAAATGAAAACAGAACAAACTTTGTCAGTTAACACCTTACAAAAATCAGAAAGCATACAAACAAAATCACAAAAACAAATTGGATGCTGGTATTGTTCATGGGACAGGTGCCTTTATCTCCCTGAGTGCTCTATTCTGAATATCTTGCAGAAGATGAATGACAAATCATTTGTTCATCATGGCAAAGAAAGGATGGAAATATTATAATTGAACTCATAAGTAAAATTCATGCAAAATCATCTTAAGGAAGAATAGTGCAGGGACCAGAATTTTTTTGTTATGTTTTTTTAAAAGCAAAACATTAAAAGTTTTTTAACTGCTTTGCGAGTTGTCAGATATGATATGACCATGGGATTTTTAGATGTTTCACTACAGTTTACTATTTAGGAAACAGACTGTTGACTGGAAACTGAATTCTACTGTAAAGATGGAGAGAACTGGCTAGTTTACCCTTGAGAAAAGAAGATGTGGTCTCTCTCCCACCCCCCTCTGTGTGTGTGTGTGTGTGTGTGAGAGAGAGAGAGAGGGAGGGAGGGAGGGAGGGAGAGAGAGAGAGAAAGAAAGAGAGAGAGAGAGAGAGAGGGAGAGAGGGAGAGAGAGAGAGAGGGAACGAACACTCTTTAAATGCTTGAAAACTTGCACAGAGAAAAGAATTGTGACCTCTTCTTTATCATCTTAGTGTGCAGGATATGGAATAATGATAGATTTCAGTTGTATGCTAAGCAAAGCTTCCAAAGGGTAAGATAAGTGAACAGTGGAAACAACTATCCAGGGAATTGTTGGGCTGCCCTTCCTTGTCCAAGCAGGCACTGGACAAGTGTTTGCTGTAAATGCTTTAATTTGGATTCTTGCACTGAACAGGTGGTTGGACTAAATGGTCTGAATGACCTCTTCCAATTTTCGACAGAAAGAAAACTAATCCAGGCAGAACAACCGATTGTATGTCCATCACATCACCACATGCAAAGAAAGGAAGTACACAGCCACCATGGCTAATGATAAAGAAATCCTATAGGGCTTTCTGTTAACGCAGCAACAAGACATTTAGGGAAAGGCTGATTCAAAATCACAGGAGCAGAGGGAAAATATATAAATTTATGCAGCAGCAAGAAATGAAATCTGTGCTGCAGTCAGCAAAGTAAACATGGGATAATACCTACTTATTCTCTTTTCAGGAGCCATTGTTAATAAAAATGGAAGGGTCAGTACACAAAAAAGGAATATTAAAACACTGGTTCAGTTCCCACAGCAGAAAACACACTTCAAACTCAAGTATTTACTAAAAAGAACTGGAACAGACTCTTCTCAAGATCCCAGCATTGTTCAAGAATGAAACTTTAGTAGAACTTCAGTCCAAGACAACAGAACAGAACCCAAAAATGGCGTTAAACATGCAGAAAAATGGAAATAGGAAAAGAAGATCAGGAGCATGGGTAGCAGGAAGAGAGCAGCATATGCTCTCTGGTTCTAAACACATTGGTGTTGATAGACTAGGAGTCTTCTGGAAATATGACTGTTGTCTATAAATGAGCTTTCACTAAAAGACTATAATGAAAAATGCTAATCTAGAGATGGCTGCTGTTCAATGATTCCATAATTAGCACAACATTCCCAAGATGACACATAGATTTTTAAAAACTTACCAGTGGACTCTTCTGATAAAATCAAAACTGTCCAGTTTTCTCAGGTAGTCAACTGATAAAATAATTAAATTGTTGGATTAATACTGGATATATTAAGGTGCATTGCTAGATATATTTTTTTAGTGGCATTGATCCATTTATTGCTTTTAGCTTGCAAACCCCAAAGAGTTCTTTGGGATCATTTTGGGGAATGGAATATTGTGTATCTGTGCTTAAGCTTTTGGAAACAAATCCATATCTATTCAGTCTATCCAGACTGAATAGATAACATGCATGGCATTATTAGGGATATTAAAGTACTGTGGGGTTGTAACAGCCTTTTGCTGGTTATAATCTCTAGTCATCATGATTTTCCAATCATGAGAGGCCCACAAACACTATCTGGACATGCTCCTGGAGATTTCCCAATCAAGTATGAGGACACAATTGTCCACAGAGCACCTAACCATGATCTGTCTCTATAACTCTCTGTTCATGAGAGAGAACCATGACCTGATTAGATGAATGTAAGAGGCTCTGTATTCATGGTACACTCAACTTGAATTAATATAGTACCGTGTGGTGTCTAGGACTGGACAGCAGTTTGAATTCAAAGAGAAAGAGGTGTTTATTAATGCACGTGTCCCTGTCCATAGCACCTATCAGAAACTCCAAGAACCAAATGATTCTTTTGCAAAGATAGTTGTGACACAACTATGAAGAGTAGGCAAAGATTCTGAGAAAGCATAGGTGCTTTAAGGAAATGCCGGCAGGGGCTCATGAGAGTCCCCACATATTCCATCTCCAAAGTTCTAGTAGTTATTTGTTTTGCATACTTATCAGTGGTGAAATCCAATTTTTTTTACTACTGGTTCTGTGGGCGTGGCGTGGCTTGGTGGGTGTGGCATGGCTTGGTGGGCGTCACTTGGTGGGCGTGGCAGGGGAAGGATACTGCAAAATCCCCATTCCCACCCCACTCGGGGGCCAGCTTGGGTGGTATTTGCCAGTTCTCCGAACTGCTCAAAATTTACCCTACTGGTTCTCTGAACTGCTTAAAATTTCCACTACCGGTTCTCCAGAACCTGTCAGAACCTGCTGAATTTCACCCCTGATACTTATAAGCGGGTGGTGGCAGATCTGGAGTGGATTCTAGCTGGAAGAATGCAGTATTTAATCTTTCTTGTTCACTGTGCAATTTACACAGTGTGCAACTTGCATAGCGGCCATAGCATGTCTGTGCAACTTGCATTGAGATCATAAAATGTTCCCAATACCACAATCCTGATTGGCTACCATTTATTTTTGAACAAAAGAAGAAAAAGGCATATTCCAAAATCCATTTCAAAAGGGGGAAAGATTGTGACTCTAACATCTATCAATTGATAATCATCAGGCTAATGTGAAATTTAGAAGGTTACATGGAGAATGGAGTAGGGTTGTTCAATACAAATTCTCTTTGACATCTTTTCTGCTGGAAAGTATTGGAAGTCTATCGATTCTTACTTCTCCCCACCTGTTTCAGTCATTCTTCTGATGCTAAATAGCTAGTGCCATATTGCACAGTATGCAGTTTTATTAATTTAAAAAAAATTAAAAAGTTTTAAGTTTTTTAAAAAATTAATTATGAAAGAAATTAACTTTTTTTTACATGTAGCAGAATGTTTGAACTGATGTTCTTACATGGGTGGATTCTGTGGAATTCAAAAGGATTTTTGGGTGGAAAGAGATAAATCTTCCTTTTCCAAATGATGTAAACATAGTTCCAATTACTTAAAGAAAATCAGAAGGTGAAGCTGTGTGCTATTCATTAAGCTAATGTGTATTTTGGCCCTTGGATGGAGATATGTATCTTTGGCCATTCCTCATCAGCTTCACCTTCAAACAGAATGTAGGCCTTGTTCAGAGATCACCAAACAAATGATGCCATAAGATTTGTGAATAAATAGGTAGTTGCTAGCAATATCCTTGCAAGAACCCAGTTTCCTGAAAGTTTTTCTTAATATTTCAAAGCAAGTTGAAAAGGAAAGAAAAAAGAAACAGATTTTTTCTTTCTTTCTTTCTTTCTTTCTTTCTTTCTTTCTTTCTTTCTTTCTTTTTCTTTCTTTCTTTCTTTCTTTCTTTCTCTCTCTCTCTCTCTCTCACACACACACACACACACAAACATACACACACAGAGAGAGAGAGAGAGAGAGAGAGACAGAGACAGAGAGAGACAGAGAGAGTTTTGCTCAAAGCACATTACCACCATTCATTTTGTTCCCTTACTTAGAAACCTACCTCTGAACAATGGCTTTTTATATGCTTCTTTTCTTGTTCTACTACCAAACTGTTAGCCCATTAAAACCTTTCCGCGTGACACAAATTAAATACCAGCTAATTCCTGATGGAGAATTACAATAAAGAAACAGAACAGTAAGAAATGGCTGCTGTTCTTTTAAGACACCATTTCACATTTCTTTGGAACCCCCTGAAATGCTCATGAGCATACAATTCAAACCCTTCCCAAATCCTTATGCCATTGTCCCATATTAATGAAGAATAAGAGAGCCAGGCAGCTTTTAGATAATTGGAAATATTCGGGCACTGTATGTCAAACAAAGGATTACCTTAGTCTTTGTACCAAAGAATATTTTATATAGCTCCTAACTTTTGCAAACATAACTATGGGATGTTTTTCCGTATTCTCTGCAATGACATTTGCAGTAAGCTTAATTTATAATGTAGTATCAAGTATCCACTTCTATACTGTCATTGAGATTATTGAAATGATAGTTCTGCAAGATAATCTATCAATCCAAACTGCAGAGCCTGGACCAATCTCGTCTATATTAAAATTACCTTCCCTGTAAGAAGGCCATAACTCTTTTCCTTTTTCACACAACTTTGCTTTCTGTTTTGAGTTTTATGAATAATTGCTTTCTGCTGATCAAAAACAAATTATAATATACTATATACACTGCCATTGATCACTATAAGTTCTAATGTATAAGTAAAAATATGTTTATGTTTCAAACTAAACCTGACAACTCTATAATAAAAATTCTTACACACCAGATAGCACATTCTATACCCCATGCCAAGAAAGGCAGGGTGCTCAGGCTATATGAGAAGGTAGCCACTTTAAAAATATGAGGTAATACTAATAAAAAGATGTATGCATATCTAGCTGATGATTGAATGATTAATTTATAATAACAATACTTGCTGTTTATACAGGATTGTTTAATCATGAAGTTATGATTGCAATCCATTTCAATTGTCAGATTGTGATATGATGCTGGGATCACTCATGAATTCAGTGTCACCATCCAAGTATGTATAATTTGGGTGATATAATTTTCACAAGCCCAAATTATTCTACAAGCAGTGAAACTTTATATACTGTATAAGCAAAGAGGAATTTTTGTCTCCAGTCAACCCATAGGTACCAATAAAACAATATAATTCATGCAATGCCAAAATCTGCCTTCTGATTTTTTGAACTCTTTCTTTTTCTGGAATATAGACTTCTGATACAAACTTCCAGGGAATTCTGACATTCAGACAAATCAACTCTCAATAGACACATAAGAGATAACTTACATGTTATCCCATTCCAAAAATACAATAAAAAATAAGAAGGAAACAAAAAGACCAGAAAACATTGTCTTCAGCAATCAACATCCAGATAAACACAGGATTAACATCAGACAAATCATCAAGCAAAAAGCAATATCTTAATCAAGAAACTATCAAGAAGAAAACCATATCCCCACCAATACTGGCAAGGCAAACTACAGTGTAAAAACAGGGAGCAAACCTCACATTCAGTAGCCCTGATGATGTTACCTAGTTGGGTAGTGAAAAATCTAAAAGTGAACAGTCAAGCTCAGAGAGCACCAAGGATCTCATAGTTCAACTCCTGAATTACATATCCCATATGTAACCCATAGTTACATACATATAAACTCTTCTCTTCAAGATTTTTGTCTTCTTACCATTTTTTCATTTTTTCTTTATATGTTTATGAATTTAGTTTGTGGGAGTTTGTAGGAGTTGTGAAGGATATTTGTAGAGAAGAGTAGGCAGAACTGGGGGGGGCAGGGGTGGAGTCAAACACATCATCAATTTAGCATCCTTGCATTACCACAGGCATGTCAAGTCCAATCTGTCCTGAATTTAATTGACCCTTATGTGGTGGCAATTTAGTGTTGAACTTTGTTTAACCAGATTCTTGTATATAGACTTGAATAAATCTTCTATGCTACAACCTCACAAATGGTCTGATTCTTTGTGCTGGCATTAACATTGTTTTCTACTACATATCTTTCCTATACTCAGAATTGTCATTGGCTGCTCACAATTTGGGATCTGAAAAAGCCCAGTAGAAGTTTCCTCATGAAATCTTTCTTGGAATTTAATTGAACAATGAAAAGTCAGAAAAGCTCCAGATCAGTGCAGAAAAAATTATACAATGAAAAATAAGATGTTACCTAGTAGCTAAATAAATCCAGAACACCTTGCTTTACCCATTATATTTTTTTTGAGATTGAGTTTTCGAAATTATTTTTTTTTAATAATCCATCTTTTACATCCTAGATATAATAGGTCTAATGTTTGAAAAAAATTAGGTCACACAATCTAAAGTGTGTGTGCGTGTGTGTGCATTTAAAGGGTTCCAGAATAGAAGATAGGTGCAACACTTGGATGAAATGATGTCAATTTTCTACTGAAATATCCCCTCCCACTGAAAATAGTTTGAATTATTTTATCAAGATTAAATAAACCATTAAAGATCACTGAAAAGTAACTGGGAAATTGGGCAGGCAATATTTTTGGACAAGTGGCCACATCTGGAATTTGAGAGCATGTCATAGGTTCTTTTCCAAAACAATTCATCATTGGCATAGATCCTTTGCACAAATCAGTTTCCATTGTGTTTGACTAGATATTAAATGCTTTTATCAAAAGCCATCTGGATAATAGGAATAGTCATAATAACTATCATGTCTATTGTTAAATACAGATTTGATAAGAAGGAAAAGCAATATTTTAGATCAACTAAAGGAAGATTAGATGGTGGTCTTACTGGGGCTTACTTTTGTGTAAAATTGTATAGTATTGTGTTTTTTAAGAATACGCTAAAATTTAGAATATATACATTACACATAATAAAATTTCTTATGGATAAATATTGTAAGCCTGTCTTTTGATCAATAGCTGAAATGACAATATACACAGAATAATCTTTACTTTTCACATTTCAATAAAACTTTATATGAATATATTTATTTATAAATATATTTAAAAATATATTTTCTATATAGGATCATGTTATTCTCTTGCTGTATGTGTATAAATGGATACAGACACAGATACAAATCTTACCCTCTGCATAATTGAAAAGACTAATGCAGCAGCAGAAATAAACATATTAATTTTAGGTTGGTATAAATTTTATAGCATAAGATAAATAGTGCAGAATAATTCAGTCGAAGCAAAAAAATCTTTTCAATTTCATTGATTCCAATAGCGGGGATTAAGCATTTGTTTAAACATTTAAAGCAATTAATTGAAGAGGAGTTACTTAAATTGGGCTGTACTTCTGCCCATTTTATTACTTTGCTTAACAGGCAAAATCAATTGGAAAATTATAATCTGATTGTAAGGGTTTATGCTACTCTGGCCATATATTTTGGCCAGAATAGCACAACAAAGGACTTTATACTGTGACTCTCTCCGGTTCTGTTTTGTAAATTACATTCCATGAGTATAAAAACGATTTTGGGAAGCTTCATTCATCAGTGATTGTTGCCTAATTAGAAAAGAGGCATTATATAAAATTCTAAGAAAAGTCTTTGGTGATTGGGGATCATTTGGAAATCCACTTGACAAGCTGAAAGTAAATTTATAGGGGCGTCTATCAATTGTTTATTATGTTTCATTCAAATAATTACTGAATGCTTGATATTCATAGGTTATTCTTTATAATAACTAAAGGAAAAATTCTTACCCTACCTCTGAACCCAGCAGAAGGAAATGTCATAAAATTCATGTGTAATATTAAAACATGAACAGTAGTTTTTAAAATATACTTAAAAGTAAAAGCAGGGGTCAGAAAAGAAAAGACAAGGAAGCTATAGTTTAATAGAGAATAAATGTTACAAATCAATCTATATGAGTTTGCAACTATATGTGTGTGCGTGTGTGTATGTGCACATGGGTGTATATAGGTTGCTTTTGGAAAAACAGCATATCAAGTTCAAATGAAATTTAGGAATGTTAATCTCTTTTGCAGCTGCTATTTTTGTTTTATAGTATTGTTACAGCTGTTTTTAATTTCTTTTAAGAAATACTAAACCTTTAGGAGAATTCCCTAGTGAAATGCCACTGCACAGATAATTGGTTTCATTGCAATTCAGATTATGAACATCATTTTTCAGTTGTTACTTTCAAACTATATATGCAGTTAAATCTGTAAGCTATTTTCTTCATTTCAACTACTACCCAAAACATTAAGAAGTTAAGAAAAAGCCACAAAGAAAGCTTCACAAAACCTTTCTCCATCCCTAATGAACCACCGGGGTGTTTGGAAATATTTATGGATCAATATACTGCACTGGTGATCTATGCACAAACAGGCTGGAAAAGCATCTCTGATTGTGACATATATTCATAGAGGAGCAGATTCATTAGATTGTCATGGGACACTTTAAATTTACACTTATGGACACCAGCTGTGCTCTGTATCCCATGGCTGTTATTTAAAGGGATGGCATTCAAGCAGTGTTAAATTAGACTTTCTTTCTCCTCTAAGTGAAATTTTTAAGATACAGTCAGAGGTGGGTTTCACGTAATTTTACCACTGGTTTGCCGTGCACCGAAAATGTGAGCGTGTATGACTTGTACGCATGAGCGCGACTTTAAAAACGTGGCTAAATAGGACGGCATAGCACCGGGGGGGTCGCCACTACCGGTTCACCTGAACCGATCCAAACTGGCTGAATACCACCACAGTTGTAGCTGTGGTTGTTGCTATATTAAAAAATTAATTGTATCTACTAATGGATACACACCCACAGATACCCACACACTCACACATACATACAAATATATACAGGAAAGGCATTATTTCATATTACAGTACAAGGCATTTTCCTCAAAGAATGCTATTGTTACAAATACTCCTCCTCCTACTTGTTCTTCTATCCAGGTTAATTGCCCACCTAACTATTTAACCTAGAGTAACCATGAAACAAATTTCATGCAATCTTCAGGACCTAAAATGTTTGTCTAAAGCTATGCAATTCAAGTCAAGCGCTCCTACTGAAAGTCGCTTGAATATTATTTATTTCAAGTAATTTGCTCAAGGCCAATTTCAAGAGGATTCTTCAAATACTTCGAATGTTGCCTTGTATTGATGGAAATGACATTTGTATGAAACATTTTTTAATGACAAGAAGAGCATTTTCCACAATGGAAAAGCCAATAGGAAAGGCAATGAAGGTGGATATCTTTCCTTCTCTGCTAAGCCTGATTACAGAGAAGTGTGGTTACAAGTCCTCACATTTCAAAAAGAAATATGGGATGTAGGGTTGTGATCATCCAGTACAACCCCCTGCCACTCCAGAAATCTAGTACTAAAGCATAATTGACAGCCTCTGTTTAGATACATCAACAAAGGAGTGTCCGCTACCTCCTGAAACCAATCTGTTTCATTGTGAACAGCTTTTACCTTTAGGAGATTCTTCCTAATATCCAATTAAAATCTTTTCCTCATAATTTTAATCCATTGTTTCTTGTCTTGGGGAACAACTCTGAAATCTATCCTGTTTTCTGCATGACAGCATCAGATACTTGAAGACAGCTAGTACACCTTTTTATAAATTCTCCTAAACATACTGTACCTAGTTCCTCCAGACATTTGTCATTAGTGCTGTCCTTCCATGCCCCACCTCATCATTGAGTTCTCCCTTGCACGCATTTCAGTTTCTCAATGTCTTTCCTAAGATGTGATACACAAAATTGGCTCCTCGCGTGGTCTGACCAATGCAGAGCAAATAACTGTGAGTTCTGCTGTTCTTGACTCTATGCTTCTGTGGATGCAGTTTGGGATTGTTTTGCAACTGCATGGCATACTTAGATTACAGAGTGAACAATACATCTTTTTTTAATTTATGATATTTATTTATGATTTTTTAAAAATTATATGTTCTTTTCAAATATTATAAGCCACCCAGAGTTTATTTGGAGTTGGGCAGCCTCAACATTCAGGCAGTCAATCAATCAAAAAGGTAAGTAACTCAGTTTTTAACAAGTTGAATACTGTTCTCTGGGATGTTTAATCAAGAGGCAATAATAATTAGGGCATCAGGCTAGAAATCAGGAAACTGGGAATTCTAGTCCTGCCTTCAGCACAAAGCCAGCTGGGTCACATTGGGCCAGTTACTCTCTCTGCTCTAGGAAGTAGACAATGACAAACCACTTCTGAAAATCCTTGCAAGAAAACTGCAGGATCTCATCCAGATAGTTGCCAGGAGTCAACACTGACTTGAAAGCACACAAACTAAATGGTGTTTCTCACGGGCTATAATAATCAACAATTTTCATTTATAAAAATGTCGAAAAGTGCAGGGGCCCATATTATGCCAATGTGAAAATGCTGCTTCTAATAATTTCAGACCATGGAATCTTATCCTTCATCATAAATGAAATCCATTTATTCCGAAGACTTGATTTCACTTCAGATAAAAACTCAGCTGCAAGCTAGTGGAAATGAGGCCCTTCCTTGAGGGTACTGCAAGATGGAAGCTGAAGCAGGACCCTGTTCTTTTGCACCAAGATTCCTTAATAAGTATGTAAGGCTACCCATCTCATTCTAGACTAAGAGTCTTTGGGTGACATGTAGAGAACTGCAAAATAAAAAAGAAAAAGTGAAGGACCAAGAGAAAAATAAAAAGTACATATAATTGATATACTTCCAGCCTTCAACAATTTATTCCGACATTAAAAATTACACTTTGGCAATATATTTTAAAGGCCTCTAGAAGCTGCACTCAACCTTGGAAGCACAAGCTATGCAACCCTGGGGTAGCAACCCTGGCTTAGAATTAAAGCTGTGACACAAGCTATTCAAGTGTCAGGCACCTCCATTGTACTGTGGAATGAATGTGGATGCCTTGATCCTGCCATTTTATGACAGTGTCCATTAATAATGCCAAATCATTAGATCAAGAATGCCTGATCCAGAGCCTCCATTCAGCAGTGACTGTGTTAATATCTGTAACAAAGTGCCTCTGAGTTATTGCTGTATTTGAATTTGTATTGCAACACAAAGATAAAGCTTACCTTAACTAGAGGTGCAATCAGGTATGAAATGCTTCGCCATTCTCTCTACCTCATTAGCAACATTTAAACACAAGAGATCAAAATATCAAGCATGGAAATGGTGCTTGTTGTCTTGGTTACTTCATCCTCCATCAATTTTTCAATTCACTTTTATGCAAGGATTGGAAATAGAATCTTATCTACATGCAGAAGTCACTGAATATAAAAGTCCTTGCTCCAATAAGTCAGCTATAACTAAATCCTAATTATGTTTACTCGGCAACAAATGCTGATTTCAGCAAAATTTATTCTCAAGCTCTAAAGTCAAACAACACTATAATAAAAATTGGATTAATTTAGATATCAAGGGGAGGATTGCATGACTGAATCCCACCTCCACCCCTTTTGAAGCAATGTCATATCTAATATGACTAAATAGCAGGCATCTTATTGATATGTTAGCATATGTTCCAGCACATAGAAAGCTATTTTATACCTCCAGTCTCAACAGTTAAGCCCCAAACTATATGGAAGCTGACTGGGTTCTTAAAACCTGAAACCACTTTTTTTCCTTTAGTTTCCCAGGATCTTTTTGATTTTGGAGGTAGTGGGTCCTAAGATAAAGAAGAAAATATATTTTCCTGTTCACACTTTCAGGCAGTGGGATTTGTTTTACTCTTTACAACTATTGATTAGCAAAGAAATCTACCATCTTTGGGGCATTTTATTTCCATTCTTTGTGAATTCACAAAGTCTTCCCCACCCCCCATGGTTTTCTTATTTAGAGAACTCTGAATTTTATATCCTAAAAATCATTATTCTGGTTATTGTTTGAAACCGAATGAAAATTTACAGAATGATTCACAGATGGGCATCATGTTGCTTGACTGTTATTTTGCATCTTAAACTCCATTCACTGGGAAAATAATATTGAAGTGTATAATAAATTGAAAACATGAGTCACACTTTAATAGCTGAACATATGAAATTATACTGGCACAATCTGTGAAGTACTACCAGAATCAGCCCGGTCCAATGTTCTGTCCTTTCATCCCAAATTATTTAAACTTCTATTTTGGGAAACAAATTATTCCTGTTTATGAGGAATCTGCCTTTGAAATGTATGTATGCATGTAAACATATAATGTAATGTATTTGTTTCTATGGAAAATATTGGGCTTTTATTTATGACTTGTAAAACATGATTTGTGTACTTCCCCCAACATCCCCTCAAAAATGCAGAAAGAAGGAAGAAACGTAAGTATTTCAACATAAACATATGATGAAGTTATGAAAAGTGGAAGAAAGGCATTTCAAACAAAGATTGATTTTTGACTAGCTAACCATATGTCAGCTAAAGAACCATATGCATTGCACGTCTGACTTGCTTTCTTCTAGAAGAAATGGAAGTGAAAGGAACTATTACTCTTCATACACTGCCTGTCTAGGCAATGTAGGTGTGCCAGTTCAACAATCTGCACAATAATTGGTGAAGGACTATTAAAGACGTTGGTTATGCATCAAAACATTTCCCTTGTTCTTTCGACACATTCCCTGATACACAGTGTAGATAACTGTAAACAAGGCAGTGATAAGTCATTTTTGGCAGTTGCTACATAATTGTCATAATATATGCATTGTTTATAGTGCTGAGCTGTGAATCACTTCCAGGGATGCTTGAAAATTTTATAACTGGGCTTCTTATATGATGGTCACAGTTTAGTTAACAGAATACAGTCTTTCTGAAATAAAATCTTAGGTTCTGTCCCTATCAGCTTCAAGCAGAGCTAAACAGATTCTGCAAAATTTAAAAAATTTGCAAAAAAAAAAAAAATCTGCAAATTCTGCAAAAAAAATAAATAAAAATGTCAGTCATTATTCTGGGCCAGAAAACATTGTAGGTGTAGCAGCTTCCTATGTTGCTGCCCATAATGCTGATTAGCAACTCTTAGATTATATTATATAATGTTGGAATATAGGTATTAATCATTTGCTTAGACATTATTCATATTAATGTTATCCCTTTTTAAAAACATACAAAACATTTTGGAAAATATAAACTTATCACGGTTGAAAAAAGCCATGATACAAGAAAGATGTTGAGACCTAGAAAGAGGGCAGAGAAAAGCAACAAAGATGATAAGAGGTCTGGAAGTTAAATCATATAATGATCAACTGAGGTAACTAGGTATGTCTAGCCCTGTGATGGCGAAACTATGGCATGCGTGCCAGAGGTGGCACACAGCGCCCTCTCTGTGGGCACATGAGCTGTTGCCCTATTTCAGCTTCACCACGCATGCGCACGCACTTCCCATAGGCCAGCTGGTCTTTGGGTCTCTGCCATGGATGGGCAGGGGATGGGGCGCATGCAAGGGGCCCACACATGCATGCGTGGGGGGTGGAGCGCATTTGGGGCCATGCGGGGGTGGAACGGGTATGCGGATGTGCGCACACATGCACAGGGGCATGTGCAGGGGCACCTGCATGCACGGGGTGGGAAATGTGGGGGGCATGCATGCATGTGCAGGGAGCATGTGCAGGGGGCAGACACATGCATGGGGTGGGGTGTGTGGGGGCAGTGCATGCATGCATGGGCGTGGGGGCATGTGGTGGGGCATGCGTGCATGCATGGGGGTGGGGTGCATGCACCGCGGTACGCACACATTGCATTTTGGGGGTTGGGGCGCGCACTTTGGGCACTTAGACCGGAAAAGGTTAGCCATCACTGGTCTAGCCTATCAAAGAGAAGGATTAGGATGGGACATGATAACTGTCTTCCAGTACTTGAGGAGCTGCCGCAGAGAAGAGGAGATTGACTTATTCTCCAAAGCACCAGAGGGAAGAAAAAGAAATATGGGGTAGAAGCTTGTTGAATAGAGATCCACCCTAGAACTAAGGAGAAATTTTCTGACAGTGAGAAAAATTAATCAATGGAACAACTTGTCTCCCAGGGTTGTGAGTGCTCCATCCCTGGAGATTTTCAAAAATAGACTGGACAACCATTTGACCAGGATGGTATAAAATCTCCCACCTTGAGCAGGGGTTTGAACTAAAAGACTTCTGAGGACCCTTTCAGGCCTATGAGTCTATGTTCTATAAAAGCCATATACAGTAAAAATAATGGAGAAAAGCCCTTCATCCAACATTCCTATAGAAAGGAAACCTGACTAAAGAGAAGTCTTCAATAAGCATCCATAAGTTGCAAATCAGAGGTGGGTTTCAGCAGGTTCTGATCAGTTCTGGAAAACTGGTAGTGGAAATTTTGAGTAGTTTGGAGAACCGGTACTAAAAATTCTGACTGGCCCCGCCCCCATCTATTCTCTGCCTCCCAAATCCCAGCTAATCGGGAGGAAATGGAGATTTTGCAGTAACCTTCCCCTGGAGTGGGGTAGGAATGTAGATTTTACAGTATCCTTCCCCTGCCATCCCCACCAAGCCATGCCATGCCCACAGAACCGGCAGTAAAAAAATTTGAAACCTACCACTGATGCAAATGTATAAATAATGCACAACTATGAGGGAAAAATGCATTCCAGAGTCTAGGCACTATCACAAAAAGGGTCTTCTTGTGAGATTTCTAGATGCATGAACAAGACCTTCCCTTACTATTTTACTTACATGACATGGGTAGCTATATAAATCAAATAAATAAATAAAAATCTCAGTAGTTGCCCATCTATAACAGTGAAACCATATAGAGGTAGTCACCTATTTACATCAGTTCATTTAAGAACCATTTGAAATTATAACAACTGAAAAAGTGACTTATGACTGTTTTTCACACTTATCATGGTTGCAGTATCCCCATGACCACAAAATCAAAATTAAGTTGTTGAATTGGGAACTGACCCATATTTATTTTATTTATTTATTTTATTTATTATTCGAATTTCTATACCACCCTTCTCATTTCGGACTCAGGGCGGTGAACAGCCAGAATAAAAAACATTTATACATAAGTACGATTAAAAAATAGATTTAAAATAATTAAATTTGGCCCATAGTTTAAAATTTATCAATTTAAAATCCATATCAAAATTTAAAACCAACCATAAAATCATAAAATCAAGAGAGACCGGCTAACTGAAAGAGATGAGTTTTTAGGGCCCGACGAAAGGTCCGGAGGTCGGAGATCACTCGTATCTCTGGGGGTAGATTGTTCCAAAGGGTAGGTGCCACCACAGAGAAGGCTCTCCTCCTGGGGGTCGCCAGCCGACATTGTCTAGCCGACGGCACCCTGAGGAGGCCCTCTCTGTGGGAGCGAACTGGCCGGTGGGAGGCTATTGGTGGCAGAAGGCGGTCCTGTAAGTACCCTGGCCCTAAGCCATGGAGCGCTTTAAAGGTGATCACCAACACCTTGAAGCGCACCCAGAAGTCCACCGGAAGCCAATGCAGCTCGCGCAGGAGAGGAGTCACATGGGAGCACCCAGTCGCTCCCATAATCCCCCGCGCAGCCGCATTCTGCACCAGTTGGAGCCTCTGGGTGTACCCCAAGGGGAGCCCCATGTAGAGAGCGTTACAATAGTCCAGACGAGAGGTGACGAGTGCTTGAGTGACTGTGGGTAGGGAGTCCCGATCCAGAAAGGGGCGCAACTGGTGTATCAGGCGAACCTGATAAAAAGCCCCCTGGCCACGGCCGTCATATGCCCTTCTAAAGACAGCCGTGCGTCCAGGAGGATGCCCAAGTTGCGGGCCCTTTCCGTGGGGGCCAATGATTCGCCCCCAATAACCAGCGATGGCGTCAGCTGGCTATACTGGGATGCCGGCAGCCACAGCCACTCGGTCTTGGAAGGGTTGAGTCGAAGCCTGTTTCTCCCCATCCAGACCCCCACAGCCTCCAGGCACTGGGACATCACTTCCAAAGCATCGTTGGGATGGTCTGGAGTGGAGATGTACATTTATGACAATTGTGATGTCTCAGGGCCATATGATCACCTTTTGTGACCTTCTGACAAGAAAGGCAATGGGGAAGCCTGATTCACTTAATAACCATGTTACTAACTGCAGTGATTCACTTAACAACTGTGGCAAGAAATGTTGTAAAATAGGGCAAAATTCAATTGTCTTGCTTGGCAACAGAAATTTTGTGTTCAACTAAGTCATAAGTCAAGGACTACCTTGATATTATAAGGAAAATCTTAACCTTGAATCAATGACTATTTAGTATCAACATCACTATATTCTATACTTCCCAAATATATCAGCCTAAAAAAATGTATTCAATACATTTTAAAGAGCAGATATATTTATAAACATCAGCATAAATGTTGCATAGAAATCAGATTCAGAGGAAAAAAATGTGAATTTCAATTATATTCTACTGCAAATATTTGTGGAATTCTTGTTTAAAATTAATGCAAAAATCTGGAAAAAAAAAACCATACAGATATACAAAGTGACTAACTGGAAATATTTCTCCTAATTTATTTGACTTGTTTGCTGTCTGTCTTACCTAGAGGTAAAAAGATTAATCACACATTTCAAAATGATTTTTTAATATATATATTGCAGTATAAATTCTGATTAAATATATTTATGACATGTTAAATGGGAATTACAGAAACATATAATTTTTGTTTATACCCGCTAAGATCCACACCTGTGGTAACTGAGCAGGTAAGATGTCATTCTATGTGTCCTATTTACTCCCTGTAATGACTTTGGTGCAATTCAGATATGCACAACTTGATTTATCCCTATTAATCCAGACAGCCCTTTTTTTTTTCCTATGTCAAGCCCAATTGGAAAAACTACATTTAACTTTATATACCTATTGCATATAACTATTATAAAATGCTTTATAAAATGCTTTATAAAAGATAAACCTTCCAACATGCACTGAATCAGGAGACATTTATCTACTTGAAGAGTTGGAAAATTTCCTCATGGCTAAGACCCACACTACTCTTAGAAGATCCATCTGTTATTTAAGACACATGAAAATGGAACCTGGGCAGTGTAATGCTTTTCTCTGCATCAGAGTTGAGGATTAAAAGGGATAGATATCAGCTTCTAGTTTGCCTGCAAATTTTCCAATGGTTTTACAATTTTCCAATTTTCTATCTGGTTGGCTACTGACTGTGCAGAGTACACTAAGTAATGCTAAGTACATTACACAGTGCACTAAGTAATTATTTGACTGAGTATGACAAATCTTTTTTGAGCTTTTCTCCAAAAGCACACAGATGACCTCTAAGCAGAACATCTGTGGAAATTCTCAGTCATCGAAGTCATAGTTATCCCAAAGATGCTTTTTTCAAAATAGAGTAGAAAAGAGTAGAATAGAATTTTTTTGGGCCAAGTGTGATTGGACACACAAGGAATTTGTCTTGGTGCATATGCTCTCAGTGTACATAAAAGAAAAGATACATTCATCAAGAATCATAAGGTACAACACTTAATGATAGTCACAGGGTACAAATAAGCAATCAGGAAACAATATCAATATAAATTGTAAGGATACAAGCAACAAAATTACTGTCATAAGTGGAAGGAGATGGATGGTGGAACAATGAAAAGATTAATAGTAGTGCAAACTTAGTAAATAGTTTGACAGTGTTGAGGGAATTATTTGTTTAGCAGAGTGATGGCATTCGGGGAAAAACTGGAGTTTTTTTCTTTTTCCTTGAAGACATTTCACTTCTCATCCAAGAAGCTTATTGAGTCTTCAAGAAAAATGCAAAGAAAATCCAGTTGCCTTTTGGAAAAAGTACCTCAGGGACTCCAAGTAGAGTTCTTCCTACTCTTTACAGTACTTTACAGTACTGAGAAGGATGTATCTTGAACTTGTTGGTTAGGTGTCCATCCGACTATTCTAAATGGAAGGGCAAAGGGCCTCTTTTGTGCTCCTAAAGGAGCATGGGAAATGAGCATGGATCCTAAGTAGCATGGGAAAGGGACTTTTCCACTAAAATACCATTTGATTTGAAGCAAGAAAACTGTAAACAACATAATCCAAAATAGGATTTAAGCTAAAAGTAACCTCTCTAAGGATGGTTTCACCAGTAAGTCTTCACTGACATCTGTGTATTTTTCTGAGTAGTTGGAAGTATAAAAAGAAAATTTCCCAGCATGTCAAGTCTATTAACTGCAGAATCTGCAATTCCTTGCCTAAGAATGGGTCCCTCCACACAAATATCCTAAAAGAAACATCAATCACAAAGAAAGAAACAACTTCACAAACAAGCAGAGATACAATTTTAAACCTCCTATAGCTTGAGCAATACTCAGCCCTGGAGACTGTTTAAAATAGTATCTCCCAGATCATGAATAGTATTTGTTTTGACTAAGATCTCCCCATTCTGTGATTTATCCAGTTGAAAGTTAGCTAGAATACAGATTTATTTTGTTCAGAGGTCTTATTACTAGAAAACTGCAGTTCTCATTTAGGATCACACAACAGAACATCCTGGTCAGATACTGTAACTTCATCTCCTTCTACCATCTGAATATCTTCACTTAAGTTTTGATAACATAAGCCATGGAAATAAGTCAGCCTTGACAAATTCATTGAAATCTGTTGACAAGTTATAATTGGAACAGTTAAAAATGTCTGCGGACTGGAGTCCAAAACTTTAAGGACAAACTATATTAAAGTATTTGCATATTTTAAAAAGTGAATGTTCCTTGAATATGACAAGTGGTAACATTCTGAGGAAAATAACAGCTGATCAAACCCTCCCCTCCCATTTTAAATTCTGTTGAAAAGACAAAGTTAAAAACAGACCATGTCCCAATTTAATATTCTTGATACATATTTTGTACATCACAATGCAGTACATAGTTATCTCAGAAGGTTAGGTGGTTGGAATTGACAGGAAATTTGAGCACATCCTGGAAGTGGGAAGTCTATTAAATACAAAAGAGAGGAGGAGGAGGAGGAGAAGGAGGAGGAGGAGGAGGAGGAGGGGGAGACGGGGATTCAATATACAGATGTTTTCTTCTTTGATGTCTGAAAACCTCTGGGGTAACACATCTCAGCTGTATTTGTTTAGCTCAGGAAGCTGGAAATTTATGACAACATGCAGTTGAGAGGACAACCACATTGTGTTTGTAATTGTCCTGCAAAAGACTGAACAGTAATTTCAAGTCAAGCAAAGGTTTAAAATGGAAATTCAAATGTATCTTAGTTTCCATTGATAATGGAATCATCTGATTCCCACTCCTTTTTCTTCCCAAAACAGGTTCCAAATTTGTTTAGGTTACAGATCACTCAACAATGTTACTGAATTTTGAATCGTGAATGGCACGATACCTTTGGGTTTTTAAAACACATCCAGACTAAAATGTTGTCAAGTTCATAGATTATAATTTTCCCTGTGATTGCAAATGTATTCCTTTGTTTAAAAAGCAATTATCGTTGGCTTTTTAAGATATATCTTTATTGCTTTCCTGAAGGACAATGGGATTGAGTCCATCTGTCTATCTGGAGGGAGGCTGTTCCATAAGGGATGGCACCATGACTGGGAAGGCACATTTCAAAGGATCCTTGCTTCACTGATGAGCATGCCCACCCTATCATATCTAGTAAGACAGGCAGTAGGATATCTATTACAGATAAATGGTTCATGAAGGGCTTTAAGAGAGACAACTAGCACTTTCAAATGCACCCAAAAGCCTACTGGGAGCCAGTGCAATTAATTCAGCAAAGTGTAACATGGGTATATCAAAGTGTGTCCATTACTTGCACATGTCACTGCAAACTAAACCAGCTGCAGCTTCTAAATGCATTGCACTAGTCCATTGGGGAAGTGATTAAGGCATGAATGACAATGAAGAGTGTCCCTGATCCACTCTTTGATCAGGAGACAAGAGTCCAAGAGATCCCCTAGATCAGGGGTCTCAAACTGGCGGCCCACGTGCCAGATGGGTCACACACTGGCCACGCCCACTCCCTGTTTAGTGAAGGGGGGAAAAGTTGCCATACATCACATTACGACAACATGACGTCAATATGAGTTTGACACCCCTGTCTGGATGGTACTTAAGCCAATGCCAGCAGATGGCCTCACTCAGAGGTTTCGCATATATGTTAAAAAGAATGGGAGAGAGAGTTAAACACTGAGAGAAAACTATTTTTCTTTTCTTTTTTAATTAACTGAACTTTTCTAGGATTACTGCTGATAGTCAAAATTTCAGAATTAAACAGTGTGATCCTAGAAACAGAGGCAGATACAAGGACCTATTCAAGAGCTCTTCTGCTGGAAAGCCACTTCTACTCATCCATTTAGCATGCTACTATGGAGACCAACTATGAAGAAAAAGCCTTGCCAGGATTTCAGATAGATTTTTTTTTTCCAATGTGGACATTCCAGGGACTGGAACCTGTGATTGTCCCCATACAAAAACAGATATATGTCACTGAGCCACACTAAGCCATTCTTTTCATTTCAAAACATGAGTATTCCAGCTCTTTTTTCAAAGGCATCCTTATTGCCAGAGGTGGAAGGGAAATTTCTAATCCCTGGAAAGCTTTTCTATTCATTTTGATTTCTATATTGCTGAACACTGGAAATAGCAGTTTATTTTCTTTTTTTTTTAAAAAAAATCACCACATGATTATTAAACTGGCTCACTACTGGGACATTATGGTGCCAGATAGGAGAAAATGCTCTATAAAGATATCAATGCACAGAATGTTAAGAATCACATCATATTTTCAGTAGCATTATTAGCTTAACATTTATTTAGTTACTTGGATTTCTTCCAGCAATTAGTTAATTAATTAATTACAAAATACTTTTGCTGCCTCCCAATATCAAAATAGATAGAGATCAGCAAATAGCTTTACTGGGCTTCAATTCAGTGGTGGGTTGCTACCAGTTCTCCCCGGTTCTTGTGAACCAGTAGTGGAAATTTTGAGTAGTTCGGAGAACTGGTAAGTACCACCTCTGCCTGGCCCCGCCCCCAATCTATTCGCTGCCTCCCGAGTTCCAGCTGATCGGCTAGAAGGAAAAAAACTGTTTAAACTCTTGCCGCGTCACTTCAAAGGGTCGCCCTACAGATGATCAGCGGTAAAAGGCAGTGTGGTGGTAGACCGGTGCACTCCAAAAACAAATAGGTAGACCGGTACGGCTCTGCAAGCAGTTAAAAGCCTGGTAGACCGGTACCTCTGCTAAATTCTAAAGAATTGTCACATGACCATCAAACCACACCCACAAAATAAGCCACGCCCACAGAACCGGTAGTAAAAAATTTTAGAACCCACCCCTGCTTCAGTTGCACTTCAGTTGGAAAAGCCAGCTTCTAAAAGCTTTCCAGAAGGCCAGAGGGTCAGTAACTGGTGGATCTCAGGTGGAAAAGTATTCCATATAGAGCACGGGTGCAAACTTGCAGTGTCATGTTGCCGTCCCGTGACATTTCACCTTTTTCCCATTCATGGAGCTAGGGTGGGTGTGGTATGCATGTGATGCATCTGGCCCATGGGCCGCTAGTTTGACACCTCTGATATGGAGCCATGGTGGCACAGTGGTTAGAATGCAGTACTGCAGGGCTAACTCACTGCTTACTCCAAGAGTTCAATTCTGAACAGCTCAAGGTTAACTCAGCCTTTCATCCTTCTGAGATAGATAAAATGAGGACCCAGATTGTTGGGGGCAATATGCTGACTCTGTAATTTGCTTAGAGAGAGCTGTAAAACACTGTGAAGCTGTATATAAGCCATTGCTATTGCTATTGCTATTCCACTGGGCAGGCCATTGCCATGTGAGTGCACTGTCCAGGTCCTGCCACATGGCAAGAGATCTGGATTGCACATAGGGAAGAAGCTTGATCAACAAGTGAAAGAGCCGCTATCAAGGTAATGGTCAGATAAGAGGGGTTTGTGCCAGGGGTGCTATTCAGCAGGTTCTGACAGGTTCTGGAGAAACGGTAGTGGAAATTTTGAGTAGTTCGGAGAAATGACAAATACCACCTCTGGCTGGCCCTAGAGTGGGGTGGGAATGGAGATTTTGCAATATCCTTCCCCCAGGAATGGGGAGGGAATGGGGATTTTGCAGTATCCTTCCCCTGTCATGCACACCAAGCCATGCCCACCAAGCCATATCACGCCCACCAAGCCACGCCCACAAAATTTGAATTCCACCACTGGTTTGTGCATAGGTTAAGAAAATAAATTGAGAAAATGTTTTAGGCAAGCCCCTACTGCTTCATGCTAAGATAAAATGAGGGTGTGTGAAACACATTTAAACTTGAAGATTCTCCTACTAGAACTAATAAAAGTAGCCCTGAACTATATAGCACTGGATTTGTTTTAAAGGTAGTCCTGCAAATAGCCTGGAGCTCTGTCGTTCAGGCTTTAAAGCAAAAGGTCAGGTCATATTTCATGCTTGCATATCCCAGTTTTAATTTTGGAGATAAGCCTGTAGTGATAGGTCTGTACTGATAAGATTGATCAGTCTTCTCTTTTCTAAACATAACAATAAAGCACCATGTAACATAACCGGGCTGATCAAAATTTAGTGCAATGTCATCATTCTGAATATTTTATGGCATTTTGTTCCAACTGAATGCCTTTACAATGGGTTGGGTGACATTTTTGTCATAACCTAACCAGGTTGGAGAAGATTATTTATATCATATTCAGCCCCAAAAGAAAAAGGGAGTAGAGAAGAACGAGTTGCTCTAATACATCTGTGGCATTTTGAAAACGTTCAAGGCTCAGACTCAGCAAAGAAATAGTTTTGTGACATTTACTTCTTTGTGTCTACAGTAGCTAATGAAATCTCATTGTAATTCTACAAATGCCTAGAACTGTGTTTTTAGAAGATGCTAAAAAAACCCCACAACCATTGACTACATCATGTTAACATATAGATCACAAAACCCATATGTAAGATCAGGGAGCTCTTCTAGCCTTCCAGAGGAGCAACAGAGCTCTGTTTCTTTACTCTGCCATATAAATTGAATAAATGTCACTCTTGTTGAAGAGAAATGAAGAGTAATTGATTTTTCACTATATCTAAGTTCACTGTAAGTAGCTTTCAATGTACGTGGAGCTGTTTTCTGCTACTAGGCCATACTTTTTCCAAAACAGACAGATTCTCTTAATAACAGGTCCCTAAGCTGAATACATGGAAGCAATTAACTAGTAATTATACAACTAATTATAAAGCCTTTAAAGATGCAAGCCTGCATCTAAACAATATTTTTAACTAGAGGCTATAACCAATGCAATTATTTTGCTGTTGAGGGGGCAGACTTCTGAAGGATAAGGACAGAAGGCAGAGAGCATATCACAGAACAGACACATTTTATCAGCAGAAATACAAGGTCTATGACTCACTTAGAGGAAGGGCAAATTCACTTTGCATTTTCAAGTGCTGTACTTGAATCTTACGCAACTCACTTCCAGTTTCTTTTCTACTATGGGAATAGTTTGCTCTGCATGGATGCAGGTCATTTTCTTTCCCGTTGCCTGTTGCTGTTTTCTCATTCAAGGATGTAAAGCTAATTTGGTCCTCCAAATTCTGGAACTAGATAAGATAAGTGGAAAAAGATGCAAAGTGATGCCTGAAAGAATAAATACTAAAATTGCAGATTTTTATTAGATTATTATCCCAGTTTTCCTTTGGGTCGATTTAAGGCAGCATATATATAGCAATAGCAATAGCACTTATATACCGCTTCATAATGTTTTACAGCCCTCTCTTTACAGGTTTACAGAGTCAGCCTATGGCCCCCAACAATCTGGGTCCTCATTTTACCAACATCAGAAGGATGGAAGGCTAAGTCAACCTTGAGCCTGGTGAGATTCAATCCGCCAAAGTGCTGGCAGCCGGTGATCAGCAGTACTGTACTCTAACCACTGTGCCACCGCGGCTCTAATGCTATCATGTGTAATGCTCCTACTCCAATTTTTCCCACAGTAAACAACTCAATAAGATGGGGTTGGACTGAGAGAAACTGAGAAAAGCAGCTTTGGTGTATAAGATTAGAATTTATAGTCTCCTGGTTGCTAGCCTAGCCCTCAATTACATCACCAAGCTATTTTACAGAACAGATTCTACCATTTCATGGATATATATTGTAAGACACAAAGAAGACCCTTGCAAAACTATCTATTCCCACTATAATTCTGCAAAACAATAACCAATTATCTAAAGTTAAACAAATTATGCAACTTTGCCTCATGTACAGTAATTACGTATACAGAGTTCAAAATCTTATTTAGTCAACATTTGAAAGTATATTTAAAACCCCAATCTCAATTTGCCATGGAACACTAAGCTACTGCTTTGTCCTCGGGATGGAAGAGCAATACACAGATCAAAATAAAATTGCACTTGTAGATAGTAATTTGCATTTATAACTTGCCATTTGTCCACAGAGCTTCAGCATTTTAGGGAATATTTCAAAACCATGTTTAATGGCAGAGTCAAACACTGATGAGCAGTTCTCATCTTTAGTGTATAAAGAGTTTATAGCAGGGGTGAAATTTAGCAGGTTCTGACAGGTTCTGGAGAAGAGGTAGCGGAAATTTTGAGTAGTTTGGAGAAGCGGCAAATACCACCTTTGGCTGGCCCCAGAGCGGGGTGAAAATGGAGATTTTGCAATATCCTTCCCCCAAGAGTGGGCTGGAAATGGAGATTTTGCAATATCCTTCCCCCAGGAGTGTGGATGGAATGGGGATTTTGCAGTATCCTTCCCCTGGAGTGGGGTGGAAATGGAGATTTTGCAGTATCCTTCCTCTGCCATTCCCACCAAGTCACACCCACCAAGCCACACCATGCCCACCAAGCCACAGAACTGGTAGTAAAAAAAAAAATGAATCCCACCACTGGTTTATAGTCTGTGATTTTACATTTTAAAGGAAATTCTGAGCAGATCATCCAACAATCTGGTGTGTGATCTCCTATGACACTTTTCCTGCTCACTGTGGACAATAAAACTAAGGGTTTTTTTTTTTTCATTTTATGTCCTCTAGTAGAGAAGCTCGAGGATGAAAAAGAACAGTGGCTTTTGCTACTCTTGATTCCACCGATATGGCTTTTCAGTGTTCCTGTGATTTATCTCTACTTTTGTCATGCCTTCTAATAACAAATCTCAGAGTAACCGAGTGGTAATTAAATGTTTATTTAAAATATTCAAGAGATCTCAAGAACATATGGGAACTGTAACTGCCTTGTCAAAATTACTAGAACTGCTGCCGTATTAAATTATTTATTCATTCAAGGTGCAGAATTTTAACAAGGTTTCATATTGCATTTATCTTGATTGCATTAAATCAATACCGCCAAGCTCAGAATCAAGCTTTATTTTTTTCCCCTAATCTTTGTTAATAACAAAGCTACTTCAACTTTTCATTGCTTCAGCAGAAGCAAAACCCTGTATGTAGCTGCATAGAGTTGGTAATGCCTAGGAATTTAATCAGTTTGAGTAGTAACAGGAGACATACTAGCACTCATAGCAGCTTAAAGATTCCAGGGGTTTGGCCTTTGCGTGTGATTATAAAAAAAGAGATCACCAATGTACTTCAATAAAGAGTAGCTCAAAATGTGCATGGTAGCTGGTCATTTATAAATTAGTAGCATAGTGTTCCTAAGCTGGTAAAAGCTGAAGTTTGGCATCAGAGTGGCTGAGAAGCATCACTAGAGAAGACCAAAAGTATTTTTTGTTATTTCTAATATAATGGGGGTTGCATTTAAAAGACTCAATCTGGATAATGGCAAGAGATTACACTGGCTTCTCAGACCTGCTTTCAGAGTGCCAAGGATTTTGGCTAAAAAAGGTCCAATCTGCATAATGATCTGTGCTGTTTTCTCATCATTTCAGCAACTTCTGAAGTGCTCTCACAAAAACATTTGCACTATAAGCTTTACTTGTCTTGAGTGTTCATGGTTCAGCTCACAAAAGACCATGAAACAGTCATCAGCTCCAGCAGATTTCAGTCACCAGCAACCTGAAACTTAATTGAACCACTGACCTAAGGGTGAATGGGTCTGTTTCCTATTATCAGTTCCCTGAGTCATTCAGTCACAGTGTATTTTTCTTCAGTCCACAAAAGCATCAATTGGGCAAATAGAAGAGCTGTTGGCTCTCTGACGGTTCACTTTAGATGGTTACTGTTTATTTTTTGTCCTCGGGGTTCATTATGCTTTCGATCTCAATTGCCAGTACGGTCCCTAATGTTCAGGATAGGAAAGAGCATGTTCTTATTTATCTTTAAAGTAGCTCACCATGGCTATCACACAGACCACGTGGAGTTGAAAGGTGGATGTTTCAGTCATCCTTTTATAGCACAATGGCTAAAAGTGTGCTGGGGGGGGGGTGAGAATTCTCAAAATCTCTGCTCAGTTCTAAACTTGGCAATAGCTTCAGTCCCTGCTCACTTCCACATGTTGTGATAATCATGGTATCATATAGGACTGTTGTAAGGATTACTAAAAGGGTCAGCCATAAAGACAGGCTTTAAGGATTATCACACACACACACATACACACACACAAGCACACACACAACTGTCTTATTGAATCAAAGCCTCTGATCCACACTGAACCACTCTTGAAGTAGGCTAAGAGACTGGCAATTCTTAACTTTAATTTCTTCAAATTAGCAGGAAAAACCAAACTACATGTTTCACTTGGTTACATGCAACAATACAGTGCAGTGCCAAAGAAAAACTTTGTCAGAAAGTGACAGGGACTAAGAGAAGATCTAAGCAACCTTTCAGTTTTTCTCCTAAAAACACCTTTTCTAATTCAAGAAAACCTACCGGTCATTTTATGCATTTGCGTGCATTCTAAAATTTCAATCAATTCTGGTGAGCAGAATTCTACAGTATCCAAAAACATATTGTTTTCTTCTATCATACTTTTTCTCTTTTTAATTTAACATAGATTCATGAGTTTTTCCCATCAATTTAGATTTTTTTCTTTATTGTAATTACTGATAATAACCATATCTATTTAAGAATCAAATCAGCAAGATGCCTTGTTATTCATTAACCCATTTGTTTTCTTTAGGATGACATTAAGGGTCACAAATATTCATAACAAATAATTTGCCAAATATTCATAACAAATAATTTGCCAGAAATAAGGCAACAAATGCTCTTCTAATTTGTTCCTACAAATAGCAAATAAAATATTAATACTAGACACTCTCTGCATGCTGGTTGGGAAAGGAATGGTTGAACCACAATTCAGTGTCATTGTATCTTCAAATAGTTGCTGAACAAATGGTTGTAAACCATGGACTGCCATACATGTAGCAACGTACTGGAAAGAAAGCAAAGAAAACAGTATTTTTATTCAAGTCAACGACTGTAATCACACATTTCCATCTACTTATTACAGAATTTGCCTTTCATATACCTTGTACTGCAGCTGAAATCTGATCTAATCCAGTTTTATGAAACCTCATGGAAATCTTGCATTTATTTTCAAAGTGAAATGGGTACATCCTTTTTCTTAATTTAAGCAGATGATAATAATACTTTCTTGTGGCTGCCCAGTTTTTAAAAGAAGATGAAAAGAATTAGTCAAACGCAGAAACCTTAACAGATCCATCTTACTGGCTTCCATTACATTTTATCACCCTGGTTTATTCTGCTTATGCCAGAATGTACTGAGATGTTCATGGTTTTCATGATAGATGCTCATATACTGTATACAATACTATACAATGAACAGATGTTAAATCAGTTTAATTAACTATAAGAAACAAATAGGTACTAGCAATAGCACTTAGACTTATATACCACTTCACAGTGCTTTACAGTCCTCTCTAAGCAGTTTACAGAATCAGCATATTGCCCCCAACAACAATCTTGGTCCTCATTTTTACCGACCTTAGAAGGATAAAAGGCTGAGTCAACCTTGAGCCTTATGAGATTCAAACTGCCAAATTGCAGTCAGCCGGCAATCAGCAGAAGATATAGCCTGCAGTACTGCATTCTAACCACTGTGCCACCACGGTAAGTAAGCATATTAACTAGTACAAATTTTTAAACAATCCTCTAGTCAAGACTCCTGAAGTAAAATTAATCTTTGAATATATAAAGAGAGATGAGTTCTTCAGCTCCTTGTATGATTAATAGAAAATGTTCTTCTGTTCAATTTCTTTTGTGTACAATATCCATTTCTATTGTCTTCCTGTTAGTTTCTACAGCTCTGGTATATAATTCAAAACAACAAGAGTATCTAAGAAAGCCAATGAGTCCTCCAAAACAATTCCAAAACATAATTGAACTTTCTCATCCAATTACAACAGTGGATATTACTCTATTGACTTGAAAAGAACAATAGCATCAAGCACAGTTAATAACACAATTAACAGACACTGCTTCCTCCCTATATCTTATCTTCTGGTTCAGATATTGATGGCAGAGTGAAATGATTGAAATATCCATATATATGAGATAAGATCAGACACACAGAGCAGTTCTTCTCTTGAACGTATCTATTACATAAGGGAGAATCCATACAAAATAAAAGCATAAACAATTCAATGTCGTTGACTTCATACAGTGCTAAAATGGAACAACAAGAAGCAACAAAATGAAGCAATGAAGTACTGTTCAGTGATAGTACACTTTTTTTAGCTCTTTTTAGCTTCTTAGCTTTTAAGTGTAAATTGGGTTTTAATTGGATTGTTTCAAACTGTGGGCCAAAGCTGTATAATTCTTTTAATTGATTTTAAATTTTGTATTGGTATGTTTTTTATCCTTCTGTCCAATAGGAAAAGGGCGGTATATAAATTGAATAAATAATAATTGAATAAATAATTAATAATAATAATAACAATAACAATAACAATAACAATAATAACAATAAATAATAACAATAACAATAACAATAATAACAATAAATAATAATAATAATAATAATAATAATAATAATAATAATAATAATAATAATAATAATGATAATATATAGTTCCATGGGAAAAATCTAGTGACTATTTTCAATTTGCTAATAAGCCTCATTAACTCACTACATAAGTAATTGTAGGAAATCCTAACACCTCAAAAGCTGCATGGTGATATCATATAAAAGAAGGATGCCAGCATGTGCAGCATTATGTCTTTTATTTATACCACAATGCAGTTCAACTTCCAAAAGTCTCAGAGTGCTCACCTTAAGTAGGATGCCTAAATGCAAGAACAATTCTTTTAACATAAATGTTATGTAATATTCTCCCTAATGCATAACTTTGGGAAGGGTTTCATATTGTGAATTACATGATCTTGATTGTAATTGTCATAACATGAATTTTCCTGAAAATCTGGATGATGCTATAATCTTCCACCTGTTTTATGGGAATTGATAGTTGCGAGAAATCTTGGATTTTCAGGACCTCATCAGAGCTGCATGCCTGACTTTTGAGACAGCCTGAGTATGATCTTGGCAGTCCAAAGGAGCCCAATGATGATAACAAAAGTTCTGCTGACACTGGTAAAAAAAAACATCTGCATCTTCTCTTTCATTTTGAGGTTGGTTTGAAGCATTTGTTGGTGAAGATTTTCTGCTTCTGCTGGATAGAATTCTGTTTACAGTCCCTGTGCATATGGGCTCCCACATCTATACTACTATTAATCTTCTCATCGTTCCTATCACCCATCTTCTCCCACTTATGACTGTATGACTGTAACCTTGTTGCTGGTATCCTTACGATTTGTATTGACTGTTTCCTAATATGATTTGATTGTTTATTTGTACCTTATGACTATCATTAAGTGTTGTACCTTATGATTCTTGACAAAAGTATCTTTTCTTTTATGTACACTGAGAGCGTATGCACCAAGACAAATTCCTTGTATGTCCAATCACACTTGGCCAATAAAGACTTCTATTCTATTCTATTCTATTCTATTCTATTCTATTCTATTCTATTCTATTCTATTCTATTCTCTATCTGCCATCTGTCACTTTCTTGTAAGGATGGAGTGTTGCAAAGAAGACATTTGTGTTGGTTATAGGTAATGTGGTCTTTGCAGAAAAGGTCCTCACACACAATAATGTATATTCCCAAAGAAGAAACTCTAGCTGTTTGCAGGTCTTCTCATAGCAGTTTTCCTAGATCCCTGAATGCCATTAATTAGAAGCTCCCAACTTCCCCAAATTAAGTAATCTGATGAACTCCGTTTGGGATCTGGCTGGGACTCCCTTTGAGCCAGGTATGGGGCAGTTCCTGAGCTAAGCTGCCAGTTGCAAAGCATCACGCTGGAAGAGGAACACATTCAGTCATCTGGCCTGGCATTTCTTAATCAGGATGAAGGATGTACTATGAGCAAGTATTTTGACTTTATGAGGAGAGATATGATCTTATTTTTACTGTAAGAACTATAGCTCAGATATGAGATAGAAATTATCTTTACAACTATTATGGAGCCACTGAGCAAAATGGCTATTAACAACAGGAATAATGGTGGCCAGCTATGAATGGCAGATAAAACTGACTATTGCTTATTAAGTCTTGATTTGTATATGAATTTTACATTTTATGAGGTGGAAGACCAATTGAGGATATGCTTTAGACTTTTCATACAATTTAACTCTCTATGATAAGAAGGTCATAAACATAACACTTTTCTTACCTATGGGCTTTTATATTAATTTCCATTTTTACATGCCCATTCCCATTCCATTTTTACATTCCATTTTTAATTCCCATTAACCTTTAACTGGCAATTTGGGTTTCTATTATTGCTCTGAGTGAAAAATTGCAGTTATCTAGAAAATAGAATACACATTTCATCATTTTAATATTTTAGATTAAGCATCACGGGCCTTAATTAATAATAATGCTTGTAACATTCAAAGGCTTTAAATCATTCCCTAAATTATCTGATTCTGCGACTGGATTTTTCAAGATTGGAGTCAAAGGATTTTAGATTGTATATATGTCCTTATCAAAGATAGGAAGCTAGGTAGTAAAATCAACAATTACATTTCAAGAAAGAAAATGTCTATCAATAGGATGCATTTACATGAAGATATTCCACAATGTTTAATATAGAAGAATTATTATTCCTTTACCTAGACAACATTGATTTTGTGATAAAAGCTATTAGCAAACCAGTAAAGATTTATAGTTCTAAGGGTAACAAATAGAGAATATGCCATCTATAGACTAGGGATGTTTAGGTAAATATAAGTTTTATGTTTATGCAGAAATTGATCATGCTAAAAAAAAAAAAAAGACATGGCACTTTAAAGGCCATCTTCTATAGCCTTTAGAGGAAACAGTGAGGACAACTGTCTATGACATCATGCAGAGAGAGTCCTGTTTTTAAAATTGTGAAGTTCTTAGGGGCCAGTTAGATCATTAAATTTAATCCTCTGCTCAGTGAAAGAATCCAGATTAAAGCATGTGGACAGATGGCTGTTCAACTTTTCCAGAAGACATCCAATAAAGAGGGGCTCACCAGTTTCCTCAATAATTGGTCCCATCCAATTATTGCTGTCCTGCCCATTAAGAAGCTTTTCCTTAATGCAATGAGAATCTGCTTTCCTGAAATTTAGATCCATTGTTCTGTACCTTGCATTCTCACATTACAGAAAACAGGTCTTAGCCTTCTTATGCAGAATACCTTTCAGATATTTAAGGTGTGCTACATTGGTGGGATTCTACTGGTTTGGACCGGTTTGGGAGAACTTTCGACTTTCAGCTGTGAGTGAACTGGTTATCTCTTTTCTTTGAAGTGGGCCCGCCTACCCTGCATTATACTTACCTATATTTCTGCTTCTGAAGCCCAGCTGATTGGGGCGGCAGAGAAGATTGCCGCTCCTTAGCTGTTTTCCTTGCTCTCAGCAATGCGGAAGTTCAATTTTCTTCAAAGTGTGCACACACACGCAGTGTGTATCTCGTGCTCATGCACTCAGCGAATGCATTGTTAAAACGATAGGATCCCACCACTAGTGTGCTATTTTCTGCTGATCAAACTCCAAGGTTAAACATTTCTAGTTCCTTCTATCACTCTTTGTTAGACCCAGGTTCTATTGCTTTGAAATTTCTATTGCAGTTCTTCATCACCTCTTTCAGTCTCTCTTAATCATCCATAAAGTGTGGTGCTCAGATCTGAACTTGGTACACAAATATACAATATAGTACAATTGTCTGTGATTTAGCATTTCTAGCAACTATGTCACACTATTTGCAGTTTATGTGTAATTACAGTTCCAAGATTTTTTTTTATACAGACTATTCCCAGGTCAGATATCCTGTACCTGTGCATTGGGTTTATTTTTCCTAGCAAGGAAATTCTATTGAAGTCATTGACCTCCTTATGCATAATTTAATTAATTTAATTTAATTAAAGATTGATTATGCTGCATGAATTTCCCATCAGATTTTTTTTCCTGTGGATGTTTAATTAAAAGTGAAGACCTTGACAATAAATATACTCAGAAAGCCATTGAATTTGCCCATTAAGTCTGCTGGCATGAAGTATATTGCAAGGCATGGCCACCAGACATCCAATAAACTATAAAATTCATAGTAACAGCATAGCCGCATGATCATGTTGTCTTATCTGTTTGCCCTTTGTCAAATGTATAATTATTGCAGAGTCCATGTCTATCTGCCCACCTTTGGTCCAACTTTGACATAAACCTATAATTCTCTATACACACTGATCTCAGTTTTGACCCAGCCTTCATTTGTTTCCTTTGATACTTATCTAGCATTCTTGCTAAACTACTATTATGACATCTAATGTCTGTTTTGAGTTTAAAATTATATTTCTTTCTTGATATTGTAGCAATTGTAGTACATTGTCAAGCATATCTGGCAATTTAACAAAGTCAGTCTGACTGCTAATATCTAGAATTTCCAATACTAAAAATAGAGAGTTTAATGGTCAACTAAGAAACCAGTGATAGCTGCATATTGCTACCCACATTTTCAGCTTAATAACTATTTTCACATCTATATTTAATTTAATAGATGCCTTCTCCAAAACCTCTAAGAACAGCTTTATCTGATTAAACCTCTGCAGACTTGCCATCGAACTAGTGAAAATAACCCTAATAGGGATTTTGTTGCAGATTATTTCATTACTGTATTAAGTAATATTGCCAATTAATAAGTATGGGGACAGATCATTGGGACAATCCTCTGAGTAGATATTGTTTTGGATGCTTTGTTTTAGTAAATTATTTTTCTTGTCGATATACTGATGGCTCTGTCTTACCTCTCTGTTGTTGCTTCCTGTGTGATTTGTTGCATTAGAAGCTACGAGATAGCTATTTATCTCATTAAGAGGGTGTCCAGGATTTGTTTGCTTGTTTTTGGTGTTGTTTTTTTTTTGTAATGTTGAGTGATTAGTTTTTGATTAGTAGGTTGACAATATAATTTGAAAACATAAACAAAGAGTGAGAAAGGCATTGTGTCCATCATTGGAGGAAGAGAATATGATATCTCTTCGAGTTCAAAACTTGACAGAAACAATGGCATCCTAACGAACTATTGACGAAGTCATAGGAAACAGTTGGAAATGATGAAATGTTGAAAACTGCTACTCTTCTGAGTCACAGAAAAATGATGCAATTGAGCCCATTAGGATAAAAATGCAGCACGTATTTGAAGTTTACTGCTGATAGGATCAAACTTTTCAGACAGAGTAATTTAGCAATGTCTTGGGTAATTGCATATTTAAATTTAAATCTGCTTTGAAATTGAATTGCATATAGTACAGGACTGTCATACAGCCTTGTAATAACTTCTCTTCAAGTACCCCTTTGGCTGCAATTCTCCCATTGTACCTTGGGAGTTCCTAATCTGTTTATGAACTCTAAAGTATGCCATCAGTAAGCAGCTTTCAATCTTGGACACTGTACCAAGTTTGCTATGGCTTTTCTTTGGTGTTAGGCCTATTATTCCAACCAACTAGACCAGGGCTGTCAAACTTGCAGTGTCATGTTGTAGTCATGCAATGTATTGTGACTTTTTTTCCCTTCGCTAAACCGGGATGGGCATGGCCAGCACGTGACGCATCTGGCCTGCAGGCCACAAGTTTGACACCCCCGAACTAGACTGAATTGTGTCACCAGTAGTTGTAGAGTATAATAGAGTCATCTACTGTGGCACTTGTGGAAGCTTGAAGCTGGAACACTTTTTATTTACATTTTTTCCAAATTCCTATTGGTCACCTAGAAATATGTATTGACTAACTAATTGTATTTGCTTCCTGTTTCCTCATTTAAAGAACAGCAGAAGGATCTCTTGCTTGGATAAAGATTTCTACTATCAGCTCCAATGGCTAGACCAGATTACAAAATCAACTCCACGGCAAGGGTAAAACTACTTTTACTGAGGTTGGCTATAATAATAGAATTTTGTGAGCCTAACTGTGCTGTCCCCTATGTTCTTTCTTATTTTTCAGTGAATTAGGGAAGTCTCTGACTAAGTCACTTCCAAATATTATCTGAATATTCTGAATTTTAAAAATGTTTTATTCCCTTTTGCTTAGGCAATAGCTTCTGGATAACTCCATCAAGATAATCTTCCTGAGTCTCTATAAATGTTACCATATACCATCTATACAGAATCTATACTCTTCTTCATTCTATAAAGCAATTTTTCCCATCCTAGTATAACATATACCTTAGAAATAGTAGTAGACTTTAGGAGAAACCCTTCCATACTTCCACCTCTCACAATACTAGACAACACAGTATCAACAGTAGAGACCTTCAAATTTCTAGGTTCTACTATATCACAAGATCTAAAATGGACAGCTAACATCAAAAACGTCATCAAAAAAGCACAACAAAGAATGTTCTTTATGCACCAACTCAGAAAGCTCAAACTGCCAAAGGAGCTACTAATCCAGTTCTACAGAGGAATTATTGAGTCTGTCATCTGCACCTCTATAAGTGTCTGGTTTGGTTCTGCAACCCAACAAGACAGACACAGACTTCAGAGGATAATTAGAACTGCAGAAAAAACAATTGCTACCAACCTGCCTTCCATTGAGGACCTGTATACTGCACGAGTCAAAAAGAGGGCTGTGAAAATATTGACAGACCTCTCGCATCCTGGACATAAACTGTTTCAACTCCTACCCTCAAAGCGATGCTACAGAGCACTGCACACCAGAACAACTAGATACAAGAACAGTTTTTTTCCCGAATGCCATCACTCTGCTACCCAAATAATTCCCTCAACACTGTCAAACTATTTACTAAGTCTGCACTACTATTAATCTTCTCATCTTCTCATTGTTCCCATCACCCATCTCCTTCCATTTATGACTGTATGACTGTAACCTTGTTGCTGGTATCCTTACGATTTATATTGATATTGTTTCCTGATTGTTTATTTGTAACCTATGACTATCATTAACTGTTGTACCTTACGATTCTTGATGAACGTATCTTTTATTTTATGTACACTGAGAGCATATGCACCAAGACAAATTCCTTGTGTGTCCAATCACACTTGGCCAATAAAAATTCTATTCTATTCTATTCTATTCTATTCTATATAATCTAGGCTGAATGATATGCTCAAATTAATCCTGAACATTCTGAAATGCTGGTTTGAAACAGGACATGAATCCATCAGAAACTGTAGAATAGTAGGACCATTCCACTGACAGTCAAGAGCCATGGGTTCATCTATCAATTCCTTTACTACTAGATAATTTTGGGGCAGTTGCTCACTCTCTCTGGCTTGTTGTGGGCAAAAGGAAGAAGTACTTTCTTGTGCAGGATAAATAAATAAATTCCATTTCCTGATTGTAGAACAATTCTATTAATAATTGGTATCTGCATTTGTTTGTTTTTCTTCTCTCTCCCTCTCCTTTGTGTTATGTTATTGTACTTGTGGGCTTTGCAAAAGCTTTAAAATATAGATTAAATAGTATTAAAAATAATTCATAAGATACAATTGTTGGAAATTTTAAAAAAATAAATAAATATTTATTAAATACATACATATTAAATACATACTCAGGATGGTACTAATTTTTTCATTAGATTATTCAGTTCTCATGTTAGTGTAGGTTGCTTTACACTAACCATGATTTTATGATGTAGGCTGTCAACATGCTGTTTTTTACTTTTTTTAATAATGTATGAATTATATCATATGCAGGAGTCAGGATGAAAAGGCAGGAGCCTATATATAAAATATCCACTACACAGCTTGACATAGAAGTTGCAGAAGTAAGCTGGGAAAAGTGTTCTTATGAATGTTTTAATTGTTGGATATTGGGGAGGAAATAAAGTAAGACGGAGTTCTCTCAACTCTGACAGAATCTCGCTCACTTTGATTCTTTGATCCACTGATTAACATTTGCAAGCACTACCTCATTTTTTTTGACTGAGGCGACTATTGTCACTTCGTGCTGCTTCCAGAGCCTGGTGCAAAGTTTCCAGCTGTGGATGCAGAGAGATCAAAGCTTATGATGGACTCACTAGAACACAGTCTATCTGGAATACTAATAATAGTCTGAACTACTTGTAAAGAATCAAGTCATTTTTCTCTTCGCTTTCAAATAATCAGGGTTTCCTTGTACATGCTATTAATTGATTCAATATGCTGGAAGGAATGTCTGAACTTTTCCCACGCCTTACATTTACTCGTTTATTATATTATAACTCTACCTCCAGAGGTTGTTTTAATTGAAATCAGCTTTATATGTTTTTTAAGGAAAAAATTGGGCTGATCACAATTTATTTCTGTTTCAGTGCCGTATTCTTTTTGATTTCAAATATATGGAGGGATTATTGTATTTGAAAGTCAGTTTTATGTTCAGGATTCAGTGCATTTAGCACACAAAAGCTTTCTCGTACAAGAAGAAATGCACAGCAATGGGAGCTGGGAGCTGATGACAGAAGAATGTGGTACCATTATCCAACAATCTTCTGCAGTTCTTCTTTAAGCATCTCCTCAGCTACTTTTATTATCTTGGAAGCCAGTTGAGAACTTCTACCGAAATCCCCAAATGTTCCTTTAACAAATCCAGCTTTGTAGGCTGCTAAAATAATCTTTACCTTGTCCTATGCCAAATTGTTTTAAGATGCTTAGCAGGACATTTCCAAGGTACATTGTGCTAATTTATGCTTGTCAAATCTGCATACTTTGCTTATGATACTTTTACTCCTTCTGAATAGATAGTGGATTTGGAGGTTTGACTGACAGAGGAATGCAGACAAGATGAACATTAACTACACATGAAGTCTGACTAGCATCATCTGTTTTTCCTAGAAAAAAAAACCACACAGCTATGGAGAGACCAGAAACTTTTGTTTAAAGATGTGTGAAATGTTGAGAAATTTCTTCTATTTGCAAGCCCTACTGCCTGTAGCATCACTGACCTCTTTCAAGAAGCTTTATCATCAGGCCTATTCCAAGAATCTATTAAAGATAAGAAGCTAGCCTTGGTTCATAGAGATCTAGGCTCATGTGGCTGAGTTGGCTCTGAGAAATATATTTACAGTACTTGTATCCTAAACTCATAAATGTCATCACCATTTTTTTGGTGGGGCGGGTTAACACCATTTTGTAGCCTTCTATGGGAAAATGTACTTATTTATTTGATTTATATGGCCTCCCAAATTGGAAAAGAAAGTCTGGGTGGCTTGCAACATGTTATAAGCATAAAACCAAAGGAACTAAACCAAAAGAGAAAAAATACCAAGAACAGAAAAATAAGAATAATCAAAACCAACCACTGCATATTCATTTGAAAATATTTCATTTCTAGAACGTCTTATGCCACAATTTGGCCTAATAGCTAAGAGAAGAACAAGATTTCTGGGGGCTTAGGAAATGCTAAGATAAGAGTGAAGGTTCGCTCTCCAACCCACAAACTCAGAGAACGAACCTTCATCCTTCAGCCTACACCACTATTCACCACTATTGCAAAGGTCAAGATAGTTGGGGTCATTTGAATCTCAGGGGAATCTTAGGCAGTTGCTGCAACTAAGATAGCTCATAACATGGATTCTCAGGTGACATTTTTTCACAGAAAGTGCCTGAAGCAATCTCAATCTCATGGCTTTTCAGGGCTAAGCAAATATGATTGGAGAAAGACAATCTCACAAATAAACCAAGGTCTGTGTCTTTAAAAGCTTTATAGGGGACAACTAGAACTTTTAATTGTTCCCAGTAGTCTATAAGGAGATAACATAACATTGACCCACCAAGTTGCATCCATAACTACTCACATCACTTCTTTTTGGACAGATTTCTGCTTCTGGATGATTTTCAAGGACAATCCCATGAAGAGTGCATTGCAGCAATCCGAATGGGAGGTGACGAAGTCATGAATAACTATCGTAAGAACAGAGTTCTTCAATTGTTAGCTGGTACACACAATTGATTTTGTTCGAAGTCTCTCCTGGCTATTTATGCCATCTTTTCTTCCAGCACAAAATTCCAAGTCAACCACCAAATTTCATGTCAGTTTCATCCACTTTTATTTGTTACCCATCGAGGGCTAATGATGGAGATTGAGGCTCCCAAATTGGGGGATACTAACATCCACAATTACATAGTCATGCTAGGATTCAACCAAAGCTTGTTCTTTCATATCTTTGCCCCACATTTTCTATGCACTAGAGTAGAATCCTGACAACATCACTTGGCTGTCCTAGCCCAAATTGGTACACAAGCTCTAATGAGGCATGAATAAATGCCAAAGCCACATTATAGGTTTGGTGTGGGGATAAAATGAATCTCTGAGTTTCTCTATTAGATCTTCAGAGAAAAATTGGGTCCAAACATTAAATCCTAGTTTTATGCTAGCAATCTCAACATACAGTGTTATATTCTTTAGATTATCCTCTAAATGATAGCAAAATTTAAAATAATAGTTCCCTGGAAACAGAATCAGAATTTTATCAAAAGGAAATGAAAACTTTTCAGAAAATTACTATTGTTGTCAACATTGTTTAGAATAGGTATCAGTATTCAATATTCACATCTAAAAGTTGTGATTGCAATAGGTTTCTTAATATTATGCATAGAATGTCTTCCAGTACTAGTACAGGTAATTCAGTATATAATAAAGAGACAATATATATCTAATTAAAATTAAATCAAAATAATACCTTTAGTCTTTAAGAGTCATCTATTATGCATATTAATGTTATATAATAGACTATGCTATACTGTTAAAGTAATTTACTTTTTCTCAAGTATCTGCAAAACAATTCTATATGTTATTAAACCAGATGCAATGTATTTCTTATTTTCATAATTAACACAAAATTTAAAAGAAGGCTTATTGTCTGACAAGTTAAGACCATGTGGTATAGTGGCAAAGAAGATAATAACTGACCAGCTTGCTGATGATATAAATAAGTGATTGTTAGGTAAAGAAAATGTCACATCAATGAGGTAGATTTTTTTTTTTAGATCCTTGTTTAATAAGTTAACCATTTACATCTGAGAGGTTCCAAAAGGAAAATGAGAACAGTCCTCTTTGAGACAGAGGTTGGGCATTAACACTAATTTTATGTTGCAAAATTTAAGTTTTACTGTTTAATATTTTAAGTTGCCTCTACTGTAGCAAGTAGGCAGTGCAGTGGCTCAGCAGATAAGATGCTGGGCTTGTCGACTGGAAAGCCAGGAACCAGGTTTGAGACCCAATTTCCACGTGATGGAGTGAGGTCGTCCTAGCCCCAGTTCCTGCCAACCTAGTGGGTCAAAAACCCACTTACAAATGTAAGCCGATAAAAAGATACAACAGTAACAGTTGTCCATGATGTCATGCTGGCACATGACCACAGAAATGCTTTCAAACAGCATTGGCTTGAAACGGAGATGAGCACCACTCCCATTAGCTGGGACTCCTTTGCCTTTTACCTACCTTTACCTACCGTGGCAAATAAGCAACATACAAATCAATTAAAAGAGATAACAAACACTTTTTGCTCTCTTCAGTTCGCCTCAGTGAGCTGTAAAATGAAGAATTTTATATTTATTTATTTATTTATTTATTGGTTCAATTAAAACTATAATGGAAAAAAGGCTGAGGCCTTTGTTCAAATTTGTAGGTAGAACACAACACACATACACACACACAGAGAGAGAGAAAGTCATAGTTGATGAGACATTATATGCTAGCTATTAAAATTATTATAACACAATAGTTCCAATAAGAGAAAAGTAATTAGACTCCATGAAGCTAATTACATTATTAGGTTGACTAAAATTCAAAATAATCATATCAAGATTTTTATAATATAAAAAAGTCTTAATCAAACCAGTTAGTGGTAGCATCAAGATGAAGATCATGGCCATACAGTCAAAGCCTATGCCAATGTGTAAGATGGCTTCCATACTGATATCTTTGTTTTGATTTCCCCTTGCCTTTGCCTCTGCTATTTGGTTATAAACAAAGGGCAAGAATAGAAATCTCTTCGGATCATGTTAATACAATGTTGACATCCTGGATACACAAAATGGGTTTTATCAAGGATGAAAAGCATGTAGACCTCAAAAATATAGAGCCCTCTCAAGTAATGTAGCATTGAATAGAAATATTTATAGTTGTAAGGGGATTGTGTTGTTTCAGCTGTTTTATTTGAATTCAGTGTCTGAAGTTCTCACCATTCTTTGCTTCATCCTTCACTATTTTCTACGTAATGGAACAGATTATTAATTAAATTTATATAGCCACCATCTCTCCCCCAAGGGGGAGTCTTGGTAGCACACAGCAATAAATAAAAGTCAATAAATAAATATATATTTAGATTGTTTTCTTTTCAACTTTCCAAGTCCAAACAAAATAAAAAAAGATTCCTTTCCCAAATAATAAATGTACAACCATTTGTAAAAATATTTTATTATGAGGCACTCATGAAAATTATTGAAGTTTAAAATATGACTTGTAAAGAATTACACAATTTAATAATGAAACTTTTCACTCTAGTAATTACTTACTTTAAATCACAAGCAATGTATCATCAGTGCCATGTAAAGTAATTGTGGAATTAGTAATTCATTACTTACAGAAGCAACATTTGTAAAAACAAATAGCTTGACTTGATCGGTTTGGAGAATGATATAATGTTGGAATAGTTGGCATTCTAAGAAAAGTTCTTATCAAGCAAGCCATTCAACCATCCTATGAATTAAGCCATGGGCAATCCTCATTTAAATTAATAGAAGTTGTTATATTTGCTCATTCCTTTTCTAGAAACCACAATTAGGCGCTTGCCCCCAACTCTTTCTTCCACTTCTACTTGTCACAAATGATAGAAAATGGCAACGTTGTTAATTATTTTACTTCAGAATGCATTTATTATGTTATGAAAGATGAAAAATATTTGTTTTTCACGTAAATCATGAAACCTAAACACCTGCACATCTTTCCTTGTTCCACTCCTTCACACGTTAGAAGAATAAAGTTTAAAGATCAACTGTGTGTGTCATATTTCATTAACTACAATTGTCTCAAATATCTGTGTAAAAGAATCTGTTCATAAATCCATATGGAAACAAAATTGGGTGTTTACTCTAAGATGATTCTCTCTCTCTCTCTCTCTCTCTCTCTCTCTCTCTCTCTCTCTCTCTCTCTCTCTCTCTTTGTGTGTGTGTGTGTGTGTGTATGTGTGTGTGTGTGTGTGTGTGTGTGTGTGTGTGTGTGTGTTGGAGGAGTTGTGAAGAATGCAAGAATCAAAATGTAATGAATTTTCAGATATTAGGCACAAATTACTTTTGTCTTTGGGAAGGAGGGAAAACGGGAGGTACAATAATAAAATTTAGGTGCATACATTTTTTAAAAAAAGGCCTGAGTTCTAGGGAAGCTTTATTTTAAAGGCATTAACCAGGCAAATGTATATGTCAAAGGATGAAAGCAGGATGACTTGCATTATGAAAATCATTGGGAAACATATATTAACAGTTACAGGAAACATTTCTTTATTTTAAGAGGTGGAAAATATAAATGATCACATTAAAAACTAAAAAGAAATTGTATAGGGAAAAAACAGGACAAGTATATTGTCCTAATGTAGGCATAAAGTAGAGAGTACTTTTAGTAATATTTAATAATTTAAACTTCCACTCTCCCAACGCTATTGAAATATGTTGTTTAATATAAGATCATTTTGGCTCTTATGTTAGCAATAGTTAGAATAGAAAAAACAGAATGATTATTTTCAAAATGCAGCAGAAACAAAAATCGGTGATCAGAGAAGGGATATTCACACAGAAACCAACAATTATTTTTATTTTGCCTGTGTATAGCCAGATTGTGAATATATGTTTAGCCAAGATGTTTTCTATGCTATGATACAATGAAATAAAGATGAAAATAACTTCCAATTTGCCTGCATGCTCTTGATAAAACTCTTCATCAAATCTAGAATAACAGCATGACTTCTAATTCACATTTGACCATATCTGCAATGTATTACTAGAATTTCTACATCCAAATTTGCACTTTTGGAATTTTATAATTCAAAAAACATATATAAAAACCATACAGCACTGGCAGCTGATAATTCTAAGGGGAATCATTTGCCAAAAGTTAGGCATGTTGGAATTCTGTTGCTCTGGGGACTGAAAGGATATGAAAGAAAGGAACAAGAGAGAAAAAGGCGATGTCTGAAAAAAAAAGAGAAAATAGGTGGTTTCCTCTCTGTTAGAGAGAAAGAAGGAGGGAGAGAGAGAGTAAAAATAGCTCTATTTCTCCTAGCAAATATGAGAGATGCCCTTTGAAGGATGACTAAATGACTTGACAGTACCCCTTTGCATAGAAACAGAGACAGAGACAGAAACCCCAGCAAAGATTATGATTTATTATCCTGAACATTTTTCCATGCAGTCAATTAACTAAATAATCAGTAAAGATCCACAGTATTTCTTGGGCTGCTTGCATAAAATAGGAATTGAAAGAAAAAGCTTTCTTTCTTTCTTTCTTTCTTTCTTTCTTTCTTTCTTTCTTTCTTTCTTTCTTGATACTCATTAGTTCTCAGTCTTGAGCGCTCAGTGCTCAGCAGCAGCTTCACTGCTTCTGACATGAGGAAGCAGTATCAGACAGAAGATGCACTCCTTCCTTAATTTTCTTCTCTCACTACTGGGATTTAATGGTGTAATTTGCTTGCATCTGAAAAACAAATAAAAGTTCTTCAAAATCTAATATTGTAGAAGACACATAAATAGGATTCTAAAATATAAATGCCGAGTTTCATAAAATATTGAAGAGCGAAAAGTATACCATTTTATCTATTTAAATAAAACTCATAATCATACAGTTTCACCAGGACTGGGCTGATATGAAATGCAGAAGGGATATCTGACGAAACATCTTTCTTAGCTTCCTTCATTTGGAGATCCATTTCAATTTCAGTAGTACAGGAAGTATTCCCTTGTCTGTCAGTCAGTCAGTAGTGCTTTTCCTTTCATTGCTCCATGTATGCTACACAAAAGATGTGTGCAGAATCAAAGATTCCCCAAACTTTGAAGAATTGTTTCATATGATCATCAAAAACTTGATTTTCTAAGTTTAGATCCTGGGTACCTCTCAAGAGACCTTAGTGGAAATCTCTCTTACATAAATATCTAAGTCATGGGTGTCCAAACTTTTCACTTGCCTGGGCTACACTGAAGTGGAATTGTCTTAGGCTGTACATAAAATATATAATATAGTTAATAATATATAAACAACATAATAATATTAAATGTTTATGGTCTTGTGGGCCACATAACTAGCTGTCCAGGGCTGTATTTGATCTGCTGGCCATGAACTGAACACATTTGATCAAACTACCGTGTTTTCCCAAAAATAAGACGGGTCTTATATTAATTTTTGCTCCAAAAGACGCATTAGGACTTATTTTCTGGTTAGGTCTTATTTTGGGGGAAATATGGTATTAAATGCATCCATCTGGCCAACAATCTTAAATCGGGCTTATTTTGGGGGTTGGGCTTATATTACAAGCAACCTGAAAAATCATGCTATGACTTATTTTCCGGTTGGGTCTTATTTTCAGGGAAACAGGGTACTTAATTTGGGATAGAATAGAAATTTTTTTCTATACTTGGCATGTTGTTTACCACTGACCTACAGCATGGTAGTTGGACTAGATCATCCTTCCAGCTCCATAGTTCCATGCTGCTATAATTCCCAGTCAAATATTAAATCTGACTGTAGATAAATTCTCTTATCATGAATCAGCTTTTAAGAACAAACTAGTAGGCAGAAGCCTGCCCGCTTACATACAATATGCACATATTCTATGGAAACACATAGGTATCCATGGGCAATCAAAAATGTCAAGATGGCAGTCATAACCATGTAACCAAAGCCCTGCCAGTTTTTACATCCCTCATACATACAGTATGTGGAACATAAAAAAGGAGTAGGGCTTTGTAGTTGCCAGATTTTTTAATGCAGAGACACACAGACAGACATCATGGTTGCTCCTAGGCATACTGTAGTTCAAATGAAAGGGCAATGTGTGTTTTGATGAGGATACTGGAGGTCAAAAAAACAAATTGTTGCATGTAAGGGACATATGTTTAAAACCAATGCAAAACCAGATGTCTGAACCAAGCTAGTATTAGTAATACCAAAAGCTGGGGTGGGGGGGAAGGACAATGTTCCTCACATTGACATCTCATCTGCCTTTAAGAGTAGCTTCAGTCAGCCTTTCTACAAACAGACACTCAACTAAGGCACTTTATAAGTTAATAAGTTGGAGGAAAAGCTACTGGTTTCCTCTCAAGTTTTTCTCTCTAAGCTTCTGGCAAAGTTTCTAAGATCTGGACAAGCCATTTACAAAAGAAAAATAATGTGTCTTTTTCTTGTTACTGCAATATGAATTTGGCAGTGCTACAACTATTTATGAGCAGAGCAGATTACATATCAAATCATTCGAGGGGAAGGGGCACTTTGAGTATTAGAAACACCTGTGTTTAAAGAGAAACCATACTCATAAGCAAATACAAATACTTTAGAACGTGCTTTTCATTTGTTTCTGGAAATATTGGTTTCAGCTTGATCTTTGGATGTCAGACCTACTTAGATTATAGGGCCATCTAGAACACCATCTTGTTTTCACAAGACAGTTTGTTTCAAGGAAATCAGCAAACACAGCAAACAGTTTTTCAAGGAACTGATATTCAATAATATAATGACATTGAATATAAATGATCAACTCCTTGGAGCCATAGTTGAATAGATTGATTATACGAAGCATATCATAAGTGTCATCCACATCAGTTATAGATTATGAAGTAAGTAGCACTATGCAGCATTCCATACTACTTTTTCACACTGATGCACTATGTGGTAAAAGGCCACATCTAGCACTGGCATCTTCATTATATAGAGCTGGCTACGTAGCCAAGGTTTTTTTGTAGCTCCAGCTCAGTAGAATCTCATCTACTCTGTTCTGGGCTTTTTTCTTTTCTAACACCTAGCAAGCTCTCACTGCTAGGTGGGAGACCTAAATAGATCCATTTCTAGCTCGTTAGCTGTCATCAGTAGGCCACACCCATATCCTCCCTGTAAAGGCACAGTATCAATTTTCTTACTAGATGAGGTAAAGTTTATTCACTTGCAAATACAATCAAGTCATCACCCTGTCACTTAATATAGGTAACCCTCGAGATATGACCACAACTGAGCCTACAATTTCCCATGCTAAGCAAGATAGTTGCTAAATGAGTTGTACCCCATTTTGCAATTTTTATGCCGCATTTGTTAAGCAAATCACTGCATTAGGTGAATCATGCAGTTGTTAAGCAAATCTGGCTTTCCCCATTGACTTTGCTTATTGACGTCAGCTGGGAAGGTTACATATGGAGATCACATGACCACTCATTATAAATACATGCCAGTTGCCATGTAAATTTTGGCCATGTGACCATGGGAATGTTGCAACAGTCATAAGTGTGAATACTGGCCATAAGTCACTTATTTCAATGTAACATTGAATGGACACTAAACAAATGGTTGTAAGTCAAGGACTACTTGTAATTGACAATATAGAGAACTAGTATTAAGAGCTATCTGTTAATTTTAATGAGAGTGTTTGGCAGGTTCAGCTTTGCAAAATTGAGTTTTTAGTGGCAACAGTTGAGATCTGGCGGAGCCAATTTAGGAAATTTCCTAGGTTAAATTGATTTATATCAGGTGTGTCCAACTTGTGTCATCATCGCATCATCACATGACATATCATGACTTTTTCCCCCTTCACTAAACCAAGTGTGGGCATGCCAGCACGTGACGCATCCAGCCTACGGGCCACTAGTTTAACACCCCTGGATTATATGGTCAAGATGAAGGAGTGAGCACTTTGGAAAAAATGGCCTAATATGAGAAATTTAATTTGGTGCAAAAGAAACTTTCCTTTTGCACTTCCTATTCTCATTCAGGTTTTTATCAATAATGCGCAAATATTTCTATGATGACATCACATGACTTCATCCTTTAATGAACTTTACCTTTTCCACTACATACCCTGAAAACAAGGAAGGTACATAATTGTATAGTAATGAATGAAGAAATAGTTTAAGATTCTTTTACCAGTATTTTACAATATAAAGTTTTAGAGAACTCCAATAATGCATATCCCTCATTATTCCATCAGAAAGAAAGGAGAACAGTCTCCCTTCTTTGGTTGATTTAAATTCTTGCTGGCTTGTTTTAAGTACACATATGGATATACTTCTCTTCTATCCAACCTTGGAAAGTTGCCAGAATGTAGGCAAGAAAACTTTCCCTCTAGACAGGACTAAAATTCATTATCTGAGCTTTGGGATATTCCTCCTTCTGCTACTAACATAGCTGGACACATCTTTGTTCATCTGTGATTAGTGACAGTAAGCTTTACACAGTAATAGTTTTGCTCTTTATAAAACAAAATTTTGTGAAGAAATATGAGATGATAACAAAGAACAGTGTTTTTAATTACTTTACCAAAGCATTCCCAGTTGTGCAATGTTTCAGTTTTAGTATTGCCATTTCTCTATTGGATGACTGGATCTGGAATAAAAGTAAAGACGTTTTTCAGAAAAGCTACAGAAAAATGTGTATATTGAGTAGCTATTATCTTTGCCTTTGTCTCTTTTTTCTGTATATTTTATTTGGAGCTTTTTTGTAGTAAAACCAGCTTTAACTAAAGTTTTAAGATCTTCAGTCTCACAAAGATCAATGGACATTATTTTATAATCCTATTTTGAGTGTGCTGAGTTCCTAGTACTCACACTACTCTGAAATTAATTACTAAATAAATTTAAACACAAGGAACACAAAACATTGCTTAGAGGCGATTCTCGTTAAGCAAATAGCAATAGCACTTAGATTTATATACCTCCACATAGTACTTTACAAACTCTCTGGGTGGTTTACAGAGTCAGCATATTGCCCCTAACAATCTGGGTGCTCATTTTATTGACCTTGGAAGGATGGAAAGCTGAATCAACCTTGACCCCGGTTAGGATTAAACTCTAGGCTGTGAGCAGAGTTATCCTGCAATACTGATTCTAAACACTGAACAATGCAGGTTAGAAAGGGGATAAGGATAATCAAGGAGAGAATATAGTGATTTTACAAAAGGTATCTCTCAGATACTTCATGTATCAGTTACTTTTGGAAAGTGGGGTGGGGTAGATTGCAATACTTTTGGCTTTCAATGTTTTCTCTACTTTATATCATTAACTAGCCATATTAGCTACTAAGATAACAGCAATATGAAAAATGCACACATATACACACATTTTATTATGTATTATAATATTATGTATTATACTTGCTTTACGATGACCTAGCATTTCACATACCAATTGGTGTCAGATGTGATTAAAATCAAACTAATTATAGTATTGGGAAGTGTTCATCAAGTGAATGCTATTTGGTTACAAATAAACATCCTCATTTGATCCATGTTTCCTTAGAAGTTTATTTACAGAAGTTAACATAGAAACTTACAAACCCCATGAATTTTTCTTTACTAAGGAGTCAAAGCTGTAGTCATTCTTGGTTAGTCTGTTTCAGTCCCATTGCCTTTAGAGGAATTCCAATGGCTGGCGTTCAGGTAAGCAGTTACCTATTTGATTGTTTGCCTATATATTAAGCCTACATTTCTATCCATATTAATCTTCTAGTACAGGGCTGTCAAACTCCCGGCCTGCGAGCTAGATGTGTCATGTGCTAGCCACGCCCACATCCATAACGTGACACCGCCGTGACAATGTCAGTTTGACATCCCTTATCTAGTAGAATAGCAGACCTGAAAGGAGTCATAATGGGCAGCTCTGGATAATTCTGGAAATTGCATACTTATGAGATTACCTACCCCATAGGCAAATCATTAGAAAAATAAAATTAAGGTTAGACCTATAAGAAGACCAAAGACATATGTGATATGATAAGGACAAGACAGTTCAGTCTGGAAAAGAGAATGGTTTCTGTTCAACCTATTAGTATTCTTTGGGAGAATGAAGAAAAGAGTAGATGAAAGGGAGCTGGTGGATATAATTTATTTGGACTTTCAAAAAGCCTTTGATAAAGTCTGTCACAAGAGGCTATTAAGGAAACTGAGTAGTCATGGGGTGAGAGGTGAAGTTTTGTCAAGGATTAGAAATCAGTTAAGAGGTAACAAAGATTAGGAATGAACGGTCAATTTTCAACATGGAAGGAGGTTAATAGCAGGGTGCCCCAAAGAGCCCTACTAGTGCATGCATTATTTAATATATTTATTAATGATCTTTAGAAAGACTGAACAATAAAGTGTCAAATGGCATAACATTATTTATGAAACCCAAGACTGGAAAACACTGTAAAGAAAAACTGGAGGAAACAGGACAGCCGGACAGAAGGTTGGTTAATAAAAGCTGATGTGGACAAATTCCAGACAAAGCACACTGCAAGGATTAGTTTTAACAAATCATTTACATTGTTGGATTCTATAGAACTACAAGCCTGAGTGAAAATAACTGGATATCTCTATGGAGAATGCAGTGAAAACATCTGCAGCTGAAAGGTTTTTAAAAAAATTAAGAAAAGATGTTAAGATGCTAAGCTGTGTTAAGAATGGAATTTAGGAGCATTCAGCAAACATTCTTTTTTGCTAGGGATAGTATTTATTTGGGCATACAAAATTAATAAATAAGTTATTAAAAGTTAGTATGGCCAGAGTCTCGTAATGGACTGGATAAAGGCCAATGCTCAATCAAACCATTTAAAAGCAGAACTGCTGTTAATGGGCTTCTCATTTGCCTGGATGAGATTTCACCCTGAATTAGAAAGGCCTAAAGGATCTGTTTTGTGGCTTGTTGCTTTTGGAGGAGAACCTAGTGCTGTTAGTAAAGACAAAAGTGAATCTGAGTTGTTGTTTTTTAAATCAACTTACTGTCGATTTTTTATATATTAACAACAACCCTATTTGGATATACTTTCTGACAACCTTTCCATTTTGCAATAGAAATACACAACAATACTTTTGAAAAAGGATTGCAAAGTTTAATTTACCTATAACATAGAACTAGGAATGCCAGCTAAAATGGAATCATCTAAGCATTCCACAGGTTACCAGTCTGATTTTGAAAATCAGGATCTGATTCCAAGTGGAAGAACTAGTCTCAAAGCTAAATTACCTGAAGATTATATTTTCTTGATGACAGCTGCAGATCAGGGATGAAATCTAAAAATTTTCCCTACCGGTTCTGTGGGCATGGCTTAATGGGTGGGGTGTGGCTTGGTGATCAGGTGGCCTGGTGGGCATGGCTTGGTGGTCAGGTAACCAGGTGGGCATGGCCAATAATAATAATAAATAATAAAAATAATAAACAAAGTACACAAAGCAATAAGAGGTACCAAAAACCAACTTTCACACTTTACATACACACAACACAACACAACTGACTCACACACAATGTAAAAGCAGCTGTACTTTACCCAAAATGGCCCCTGCAACAAGCAGGAACCTCACGCAGCCACAAAAAGCTCAAAAACCAACTTTCACACTTTACACACACAAAATGCCACATACAGCTTTGTGAGATTTTGTGTGTTTGTGTAGTTAGAGTGAAACTCTACAGAAACACACCAAATCTCAGAAAGCTGCATATAATTTTATTATTTTATTTTATTTTATTTTATATTTTATTATTTATATTTTTAGATAAAAACAGCTAAATTTAAAACTTCCTTAACTTTAAATTGCTATGTCTAAACAAAAATAAAACTCCTTAAAAAACCCCAATTAACTATTTTTTAAAGCTCCCCCCCCCAAAAAAAACCCTCAGTTACTTACCAAATTGAAGGCACAAGGCAGGCAGATTGAGTTGCTCACGGATTGGATTGGATTGATTGCAGGCAGGCAGATTGAATTACTAGCTGATGCAATTGATTGCAGCAGCCGAAGTAAGGCCAGAAAAGTGAGCAAGCCCGAAAGAAGCAGCAAGCTGCCAAGTGGGCAAATGGGGATCGGGCAATTGGGTGGGCATGGGCGGGGGGCAGGGATTTTTGCTACTGGTTGTCCAAACTACCCGCCGCCATCGCTAACAGATTGGCCGATCTGGTCCGAACCGGGAGCATTTCACCCCTGCTGCAGATATACCTAAGAATCTTGCAAGTCTTCCCAACTTGATAGGTTTACATAGGAGAAATCTTTTTCAATTATGGAAGGTTCTCTTGAAAGAGGTTCAACTAGCACATAGTTAGGGAGTAACTAAGTAGAGATTCCTTCAGTCAAAATTTTTATTAAGTCTTATCTATCTTGTTCATCTTAAGCTACTTGTGAACCTGATATCACTTTAGCATTTTCTGATGCCATTTGCAAAGCCAAAACTGGGGATAAATATATACATATTCAAAAAAAATACCCTCTGCACATACATAAAGCAATATATTGGGGAAACTCAATTGTAAGAAAGGTGCTAATAAAATGTATCTATTAAGAATAGTATGAATATTTACAGCCTGAAATTAATTTAGGTTTGGATGAGAAAAAAACTCCAACATTGATAGATTTATTGATCCTCTCCTACTGACATCTCTGGCATATTTTTTAATCTTGTCATACTTATTAATACCTCATCTTTAAAAATATGCTAGTAATTTTAGATTTTAGTGCCGTTGAAGAAAAAGTTGCATATTTTAGGTAATTGATGTTGATTTTGCATTGGTTTTATTCTGTACATCTTCTAATTTGTTTTAGATATACAGTATATTAGGCTTAGATTTACATCTTTCTAGTTATATATTATATTTATGATTTTATATCTGTTTTTTAACTTCCCAGATAAGTTTAACTGCTGGACAATATCAAAATGAACTTAATAAATCTATGGCAGCAAGAATTTTATTACAATGTGTAGATAGCAGCAGAAGCTTACTACTTCCTTCTCTACCAGAGTCCAAGACACTGGACAGTGTTTGAACTGATAGAAAAGCCCAGGTCTCATAATTCTCAGAATAGCTAACACTGAGAAGCATCTGCAGTTGTAGCTGAGACAGTGGTGAGATCAGGCAGCTAAGCTTCAGTATTTGAGTGATAGAAGATCTCAAGGATAGATCTGGGAGCAGAAAAGAAATAGGCAGTTTGAAAGAGATAGAAGGAGATAAGGTCCATTCCATCTGTTTATGTGATAAAGTAGACCTCTCAAGGCTTTCTTCTGGTCTCTTTCTGGGGAAATGTAAGAGAAAAATATCAGATACTATTCTTCTCTATCCAGCTCCAGCGTAAATAATAATCCCACCCAAGGACAATCCCAAAACAACTGGAACACCACTTGAACACAATTGGAATCAACAAATTCACCATCAGTCAATTGCAAAAGGCAGCTCTACTTGTAACACAACCAAGCATCAGCATTTACCTATTCCAGGTCCTTGGGAAGAACATGATAGGTGGATAAAAAGGCCAAACCTTTGGCTGATTGTTCAAAGAACCATAATAACCATATTCTGGGCATGAGGCAGATAGAATAAGCAGTTGTACAATAAACACACTCATCTGAATGAAAATCTGGATTATGGAGAAGATAGCATCCCTACTGAGAAAGCCAAGGGCAACAAGATGATTTAGAACTATAGTCCTGACCCTCCTTAAGGAAAAGAGACTGCCCATTTCAGAAGTTATGCAAAACATAGTGTTATTTGAAGTCAGAAGGAATGAAACAATTCAAGGATAGATTAAATATATCAATGAAAAAGCTGTTAAATAGCTCATAGCTGCTTTCATAGTTCTTAGTTCTTAACTGCTGGCATATCTCTCCATTTCACTACTCATTTTTAAAATATTATATTTGGTTCAGCCCATTTCTGGAATCAAGAACAATACACCTATGACTCTGCCAACTGAATGGGCCCAGTGATTCCAGAATTATAAACTATTAACAAAAAATAATTACATATGAAATCATGATTGCCCACCTATGTAGGATGCAGTTTCCTGCCATAGTAAAAAGCTTCTTAAAGCAAGAAATCAAAACTGACCTAACAAGTGGCTTATTTTATTTATACCTTAACATATTGGCTACGATCCTTTTTATTGTATTAGTTCTTCAGAACTTTGTAAGTATATTAATATACTGTATAATAATCTGTAATTATGGAATAGTCATTCTCAAAAAAGCTAAATGTTTTCTGTGTATTGAAAAAAATAATTTGACAGCACATTGCCATTATCATTTCAAAACCAGATTTTCAAATATACCAGTTTTTAGAACTTGTTTAGGGTTTTAGGGAAAAATGTTTATTTTATTGTATATGAAACATATAAATATGTAAAATATATAAAAACCAAAACTGGAAATACATATTATGTTCAATTAACCTAACCTAAACCTACAATGATTACATTCAGGAAGGCAAGATAGGAACTGCAAAGGCCATAAGTTAATGGCCTTATGCATTCTGCCTCAAACAAACATGCTGTATACTTTTATAACTAAGTAAAGAAAGTCTTAAAAGGCGGCTTTATGTAAAAATAAAAAATGGTTGCATAATGCAGTCAACTTGTTCTAGCAATCATTACCAGAATACAATTTCTTTGACTTTCTGTTTGGGAGGGAGGGGAAAAGATGGGGGAGAAAACCCCTTTTCTTCTGAGGCACATACTATAGCATGTTAATTCGGCATTAATTATAGAACATGTCAAACTGTATTTCAGTCAAAGCTCCCTGTTAGTCTCCAGAGCTTTCTTAATGACAGTAATTATAGGTCATAAAGAAGTCATCTAAAATTAACATTTCTCTCATGTCTTGATAGGAAAATGTAAATGGCTGCATAGTACAGATGTTTTGATTAGTAAAATTTACACTTCCTTTTTTGTTTCAGTGCTTGTCAAACTTTACAGAGCTAAACCTTAGGTGCTACATTTTTAATCTTTCTGAGGAGATAAAGGTGTGCCTGAAATGACTATATGATTTCTTTATCTGCTACAATTGATGTGCAATTTGGAGTGTATCCTAGAAAACTAGAACCTATAAATCATCTAGCAGTTTCCAAACTAAATGAACATTTGAAGAAAGGATGAGATGGCTTGGCCCAATATTGACACTAATTGTTAATTTAATTATTAAATATACTATGGGATCATGTATATTTTCTCCAAACTGCTTCTCAATCACAACTTTAAACAATATAACAGGGATGGGCATACTACGGTTCTAGAGCAAGGGTGTCCAACTCACGGCGTCACGTTGCTGTCATGGGATGTTTCACGATGTTTTTCCCCTTTGTGGAGCTGTGGTAGGCGTGGCCTGCACATGACGCATCTGGCCTGTGGGCCACCAGTTTGACACCCCTGTTCTAGAGCAATTGACTATCCTTGGATTATTTTCAAAACATTACTTCGGAATTTCAAACTTGTGAAGATAGCTACAAGTCCCTTCACTACAACCTGCTTGGGAGGAATAGAAAAGAATATCAGAAAGAGACAATCTGTCCGTTCTGATCCATTTTTATTTATGGACTTGCTTACTTTTTAGTTTTTATCCCAGAGCTATAATTGCACTCAACAATGAACTAAAGGATGACTCAATGTCCAACAGCTCACTAACATCAGTGAGCTGTTGGACAGCATTACTTGGTCTGTTGTGTAGATGTTTGGGTGGTTTAGGGGTGGAGTGTGTTTGGGCATTGTTATGTGTATTGGACCTGGTCTTTGGGTGTTAAGTGAATTTCGTTGAATGGGTATACTATGTATACATGTACAATGACAATAAAGTTATTATTATTACTGCTGAATCCTGCCATATTATTTTAAAAATTGGGATATAAACCAATGTTAAACTGAATTAATAAAATATAATTCATAGTAGCAGAGGAAAAAACAGAACAATAGCTTGGTAAAATCATCATCATCATCATCATCCTTACTTCTTTAAGTCTGAAATTTTCATTCACATGTATATAAATCCATTTTTATTTAACAATTGGATGAAAGTTTCACAGTTGGAATATAACATTAATTTGAGCTAAAAGGTGCCCTATCAGTCCAGTTTTCCACTTACAGTTATCTCTCCATTTGCATCCTCCCTGACTTCTTACACTTCAATTAAATCCTAATGAAAGACATTATAAGGAAACATTTTTTCCCCAAATCCAGAACTTAGAAAACAACACCAAAGGAATTTGAAGTAATTTTTAAGGTACCTGGACAAATTAGTTAAAAAAAAAAAAAACTTTTGCAGACTTTTGGCACAATATTTGTTCTAAAGAAGATAGAAAAGAAATGTTTCTTCACATAGTAGTGGGATATAGCAGCAAGACCTCTAATAAAGAACTGAGTCAGCTTGCAACCTCATACGAAACAACATGTTCCTTCAAACACTGTGATTTGATTCATTTTAGGCCATTAGGAGCAAAAATCCATATCTGTGTCCTGAAATGGATGAGTAGTCAATAAAAATACAATATAACTACCTTTATGTACTTGAAAAAGCAAGCCTAGACATTCTCCCATCTATATTTTCTACTCCCTAAAACTACTAAACACCCACCAATAACTTATTAGATAATATACATACATATTTACTAGTTGTACATCCTATACACACACAAATACATTCAGTATAATAGGGGTAGGCAAAATATTTTGGCAAAGGAAAGGGAGGGAGGGAGAGAGGGAAGGAAAAGAGGGAGGGAAGGAAAAGAGGGAGGGAGGGAGGGAGGGAGGGAGGGAGGGAGGGAGGGAGGAAGGAAGGAAGGAAGGAAGGAAGGAAGGAAGGAAGGAAGGAAGGAAGATTCTGATGTGTCAAAATTTACTTATTTGGAAATGAGGATGGAAACAGTCTGGTTTAAACCAATGCTAATATCATCAAGCATCCGGGGAAATATAACAAATTAAAAGGTAATCACTTCATAGCATAAAAGGCCTATACCTTAAGTAATAATAAATCTAATACTTGACATTCATCTCCCTAGAAAATAAAATTAGATAAACTTTTGCAAAGGCATTCCGAACAGTCAATCCAGTTTATTAATAATTTCCTGTTTCATACAGGAAGCTCATATTATCTGGTGGCAGCCACAGTGGACCTCCACAGATATTTAATAAAGCTGCCATGGGTAATCCTGTCTGATTACCTATAGCCTTCCAGCTACAACACATACCGAGTTCGAGCTCCATAGAAGGACATCACACTGTCACCTGGTATGATGTTTGACAGCTTATTCTGCTACATCAAGCAGCACAAAATTACTTTTTCTAAATTCATCCCTAGTTAATAACCAAAAGCAATAATGGTATTCAACATGCGTAATGCACTCAGAAGGCAAAATGAGGCAACAGAGAGAAAAAAGATTAAAGAGAGACTATTATGAAGAGGAGATCAAAAACTGAATCTTGTAACATACAACAATGTTTCAATTATAACATCATGCAGAGAGCTCCACGTATCCACTTGAAAAAGCTCATCCTGCAAACCTAAGAAAACACAAGAGAAAATTCCTATTGTGTTTACACTGGATGCAGCCATATTCTAATTCAAACAGAGAGCACATTTCAAATTTCCCTTTTTAAATTATGCTCTGAAATTCTCTTGGGACCAGATGCTGACTTACCTTTCATAGCAATGTCTAGTTAAGAGAAATAGATTGCTTTGATCATTCTTATTTTATTATATTATATTAACAAAGCCTGCATCTTATTTTGTACTAAGATTGCAACATTTCCTTATAGAACAGATCAACAGCACTACCTGTGACAAAAAACTAAGTAACATCCAGCACACATGTGCACCCAAAGTCATAGAAGCATACAGTAAAAACTGACATGCTTTCATGCTGCAGAATTTGATGTTAAAATCCTATTTTCTTTTGTTAGGGAACTGATAAGTGACCTGCATGAATGAGGTGGAAGATGCATTAAGTAACGTACAATAAGAAATAGTAAAAATTACTTTTTTTTTTCCAGCAACCATGAAAAAAGAGAGTGAAAAGAAAGGATGTATTCATGATCAGAAATATAATAGGAACTTGCTTGCTGATTTTCGTACAATTATCATTTAATTCCTCTCACACACATCACAGCAGGAATACCATTTAGAAATTAGTTGTGTGATGAGAAAGTCCTGCAAATTCTAATGAATTCTGATTCTAATGAATGCAGTCCCAGTATCCAATTGTATTACTTTTTTTCTTTGCGTTTGGGATAATTATAGAAATTATGAAAGATTTTTATGGCATTTTGCTATAACCAACTATTCACATCAAAAATTGAATTGGGCAAATTCCAAAATATGTACATCTGCAAATGCAAATAACTCATTAGTTTGTGACCTTTGAATTGAAAGTTTGCAAATCAATCCTTCTTTGAATCTTCAGCTCACCATGAGATAGTTTCAATTTGTAATTCAATATTTCTTCTGTGTACTTTACTATTTGGTTCTTGTATAGTCAGTATAATAATCCTTGCTTGGATAAGGTTGATTTGTAGCCAGCCTAACTGGTTTATTTAAACTTGTCGGCAGGCTATGCATAACATGAGAACAAGTTTAATCTGCCAAAGCAAATTAAATAGCGTATAGGCTGTAAAGAAACCTAAATTAGTGCAATTTTATGGGAGAAGTTTGAGATACTCAAGTTCTCAAATATGCATCTTGATTTTCTAAGCAACAATTGTTACTCCAAAATTTTAAAAAAATGGTTTTAACAATTTCAGCCTTCAACTATACTAAGTATCTCATTTTTCTTTCCAAAATGGTTGATCAGAAAAAAGTGTTTGAAAATTATGGGCTGCTGCATTGTGCAATACATTGACTTTCGGTTATGAGAATATTTGCTCATTGAGACTCTCCATATATGCAAAGGAGTGCTTTATGTGTTTACTTAAAAAGAGAAGGAGCTGCTCCACTTAGGTAATTGTTTCTTTACTTTTCCATAATTATAATTGTTATAATTATTTCCATACTTATTATAATAGGCATAACATCCCAATTGATTCTATATTAATGTTGATAATGCTGTCCTTATGATACCTTATAGCCCTTCTTTCTATCCAAATAGTCCTCAGTCTATGATAACAATAAGGACTGGAAACTTGGTTGTAAGTCAGTGTAGTTGGAATTCAAATAATTGCATGATTAAGCCCAATTTTGCAACCATTTTTACCATGTTCTTGTTAAGTGTTAAGGGAACCAAGTTAAGGAGATCATGTGTTCCTTATGCAAATCTAGTTTGCCCAATTATAGTATTTTTGTGTTATTTTGCTGGAGAAATCATGATCATATGACACTGTATTTGATCATAAATGCAAACCAGTTGCCAAGCACTTGAAATGCATTATGTGACTGTTGCCATGGTCATAAGTGCAAAGCACTTTTTCTGAGATTTTCTCAACAGTCATGATTAAACGAGTGGTCATAAATCAAGGATTACCTATATGTCCTTTTTTAAGACTTTAAGCACAATTAGGGGCTCTTTTGGTAAGAGTGGGTGGAGAGTAAAAACTTCTGAAATTTCTCCATGATCTCCATGTTGTAATAGCAGATCCACCAAAGACAACCAAGAAGACTTTTTTCCTCCAGTTTTTCAGAGACGTATCTATCTATCTATCTATCTATCTATCTATCTATCTATCTATCTATCTATCTATCCTATCTTTCTTTCTTTTTCTTCCTTCTTCCTTCCTTCCTTCCTTCCTTTCTTTATTAGTCAAACATGTACAAGGTATCAAGTATAAGTATGAACATAAACATGAACAAAGGAAGTAAATACAGAGAAATGGGGACAGTAAGACAGGGATGGTAGGCACCTTGGTATGCTTATGCACGTCCCCTTTATGGACCTCTTAGGGATGGGGTGAGGTCAGTGATGGGATTCAGCCAGTTTGCACCACTTCGGGAGAACCGGTTGTTAACTTTCTGAACAGTTTGGCAAACTGGTTGTTGGAAGAAATCATTAGGGCAGAGAACCAGTTGTTAAATTACTTCAACCCCACCACTGGGTGAGGTCCACAGTAGACAGTTTGAGATTGAAGCTGTGAGGGTTTGAGACTGTAACAATGGAGTCAGGTAGACCATTCCAGGCATTGACCACTCTGTTGCTGAAGTCGTATTTTCTGCAATTGAGTTTGTATCGATTGTTTGCCCATGTGTTATTGTGGTTGAAGCTGAAGATGTCATTGATAGGTAAGACGTTGTAGCAGATAATTTTGTATACTATGCTTAGGTTGGACCACAGGCAGCGCAGTTCCAGATTGTCCAAGCCTGTCCCCCAAGCATTGTTCCAATTCACCAAGGAGAACCATTCCTTCTTGCGACATTTCCTGCAAAGGGAGATTCTATTGTGAGACAAAGACACCTGTTTGGCAGAGTCCAGGAGAGAAGGATCACATGGCTTGAGGCATTTGTTGACCCCAGGGCCAAAGGAGGATCTGCTTAGGTTTTTTTGGGAATATTTATCTTCATATCAGCATTTCATGTCATAGGGATGTATGGAACACTTTCCTTCAATCATAATCTTAGGTAATCTTAAAAGAACCAAAGAACGAAAGTTTTCATGACAGAAATGGCAGCCCCTGGGAAAAACAATCTTTAGTTAGAAGTGTGGAATACCTCCAAGTTGGTATAAGTTTCTGTCTTTGAGATTTAATTGCTAAATTAAGGAATACCTGTATATATCTGTGCTCATGCATTCTGGGCCAGTTGTAGCTTACAAGTTATACAAGGCACCCCCATATAAATAGAACAGAACAGAACAGAACAGAACAGAATAGAATTCTTTATTGGCCAAGTGTGATTGGACACAAGGAATTTGTCTTTGGTGTATACATTCTCAGTGTGCATAAAAAGACAAGATACGTTCATCAAGAATCATAAGGTACAACACTTAATGATAGTCATAGGGTACACATAAGCAATCAAATCATATTAGGAAACAATCAATATAAATCGTAAGGATACAAGCAACAAAGTTACAGTCATGCAGTCATAAGTGGGAGGAGATGGGTGATAGGGATGATGAGAAGACTAATAGTAATAGTAATGCAGACTTAGTGAATAGTTTGATAGTGTTGAGGGAATTATTTGTTTAGCAGAGTGATGGCGTTCAGGAAAAAAACTGTTCTTGTGTCTAGTTGTTTTGGTGTGTAGCACTCTATAGCATCTTGAGGATAGAAGTTGACACAATTTATGTCCAGGATGTGAGGGTTCTGTAAATATTTTCACAGTCCTCTTTTTGACTCGTGCAGTATACAGGTCCTCAATGGAAGGCAGGTTGGTAGTAATTGTTTTTTTCTGCAGTTTTAATTATTGCCTTCCTGGACATGCCTACCACCTGCTTTTCAACTAGGACATGCGGCTCCAGGAGGATTCCCAAACTGTGTTAAGATTTTGACTGGGGGAGAAAGTCCCCAGAACTAAGGGACATAAACCTATAGCCTCCTAGTCCTACTAGGTTTGACTCTAAGCCTATTCCTCCCCATCTACAGCTTCCAGAACATCTTGCCTTGATTATGCTTTTCAGTTATACTATCATCAATACATCATTCAGTAGCCATCTAGTGAAGAATCTGGTCAGGGTAGCAAGCAGATGTAGTCGGATAATAGAACACAGGTTTATTTTAAATATTTCAAGGTGATAACAAAAAAAAATGATAGTGGGCAATTTGTATCATCCCTGTCTTAGTTTACTTCATTGGTTTACATACTCAGAGGGGGCATAACCCTGAGTATGTAAACAAATTCAAGGTTGAAGTGAGTTAAGGAGTTGTTATCCCATAATAAATGATGGTGAAAATAAGTCAATATGTAGCTGACAAGCTAACTATCTGGGAGCAATCTAATCAAATCCTATTACTGATTTTCTGTGCCCCTGTTCAAGACTCTGATTGATTAACAGAAACTGCATATGAAAAGATATGTGGGAGATTTCCTGTCTCTACAAGATTAATAGCACTACAGAAAAAATAGGGTTGAACAACTCTCTAAGACACTGTGCCCAGACCCAACACTTCAAAGAGGCTAGGGATGAAACAATCTAAGAACAGAACACAATATCTGCCCAATTATAGTCCTCTGATAAGTAAAATTACTAAAAGAGTTACTAAAAAGTACCTTATAGTCACTTACATATCAAGGTTAACACTTTTGTTACAACTTTTTGTTACAACTAATTATCTGTTGTATTTAAATATTAATAAAATTCTTTCTTTGCAAAACACATTTGAGGATAAAACAAATTCTATTCCATAAGGTGGACGTTACAAATCATTTTGCCGATAGTATATTTTTTTGGTTCAATATTAAAATTGGCTTTCCATCTCCTTTTTTTTTTTTTGTTTATTTGTTTTTGATTTTTTAAAGAAGTTCATTGATAATATTTTGGAAAAAAAGGTTATGATATCAGCAAAAGATCGGTTTTACAGCGTAATGTGAAAATACATCCATCAATAATTTTGTTATGTTGAATTAAACTTTCTTCTTTATTATTGGAAAAACAATGCCTCATCTGAAGGATTTTATCTCTACGCTACCACATAATAGATTACAAAGTAATGCAATATCAATCAATCAATAAGCATGTGTATTTCCTTAGCTGTAACTGTTCACCATTTGTACCATAGGCTTTCTGCAGCTTTGAGAACTATATTTGTGTCATTCTCTACAGCCAGATTTCTGAAGCAGGATAATGCTGCGGTTTTTCAGCATCGTGTGTCTAGTTGACAAACAGCACTTGTAAATCTGCTACACTTATGAAATATTACTATATTCTGCACTGAGATAGATAGTACCTGAAAAAGTTCCTAATAATGTAAAATAGAATTACAGCAAGAGAAACAACCTTCAAAACAGAGAAGCTTGATAAAAGAATGCTGAAGAAAGAAACATTTAACATTTTGAAACAGATTTGCAAACCTTAAAACTATTAGACTGAATGCAACTTACTTAGTATGTATAGAGTGATGCGTACATACAAACTTAGAAAACAAAGTATTTCCCAAAGTATTTCTAATAGAAAAAGACTATGATATAAGATCACAATATATGTAATTATAGTATAGTAAAATCCTAAATGGAATCCAGAGTGTAAAATAGCAGGCTTATCAATTTTAACACACTGATGACTTATTTCAAGAGATAGAAGTGATAGAAGTGCTTATGCATTTTTTTTTCTTTCTCCAGCAGATTTTTAAAAGTTCTTCTCAATAGTTTTAAAAGATAATCCACAACATACCCCAATAAATGACAACATATTTGGTCCACTGTTGCAACATAAACAATTAATCAGTGGAACAACTTGCCTCCAGAAATTGTGAATGCTCCAACACTGGAAGTTTTAAAAAAGATGTTGGATAACGATTTGTCTGAAGTGGTGTAGGGTTTCCTACCTAGGCAGGGGGTTGGACTAGAAGACCTTCAAGGTCCCTTCCAACTCTGTTATTCTCTTCTCTTCTCTTCTCTTCTCTTCTCTTCTCTTCTCTTCTCTTCTCTTCTCTTCTCTTCTCTTCTCCTCTCCTCTCCTCTCCTCTTCTCTTCTTGATGCTCACTTCTAGAACAGTTCTTTTGGGGTGGATACAATTTTTTCCCCTCCAATGTTAAGAAGCTACTGTGTCAGATCACTACTGTGGAATTTTAAAAAAACCCAGATATAACTGACTCCCAAGGTTTAAGCTTAGACCACCAATTGCTCTCTGTAAATTCTTCATGTCTACTTCCAGAATTTCAGAATCTATGAAGCCAGATAGCCCTCTGGACATGAGATGTTGGAAAAATGGGACGTTGCTAGAGGTTTATTACTTTAAGAGGAAGTCTGAGCAGGGAGTCTGCTTACCAAGCAATAAAATTCTTCAGTCTCCTTTGTAGCTATCCTTACTGTGGAAATCCTTAGGCTGCCCTTCTTCCCTGTGATCTCTTTCTTTGGTCTCAAGCAGGATACCTCAGGCATAATATGTTCAGGGAGCCATGACCATCCAACCAACTGGCATCACCGATGACTCTGCATTGGGGAGGGGGCAGGTCATGATTTTTCAATATAATAAAGGTATTGTTGGAAATATGAGGACTCCTTCAAGTTGCATTTACAAATAATTTTCTAATGAAAATATCAATAAGTTCTTGAGAGCAACATGGAAGTGCATTACCACTATATTCTTCTGGAATATTTCTTTTGTTAACTTAAAAACAAATATTAACATGACAGAAAATTTTGCAGCAAACTAAAGGATGCTGTTGGATTATGTAGCTGGATGCTTTGCTGATATAGTTTATAATAATTATTAACTGTTTCTTATTATATTATATGTAATTATTTGTCAGCTTTAGAAGCCATATTAACGCTGGAAGCTTCCACGCTGCCACCTTCTTGTGCTTGGAAAATTAGGAGGGGGGATTTAGTAGCGGGGTTGTAGTTAGACAAAATAGCATCCTTCTTTTCGGTCAAGGTCAAGGCAGTCCTGCATCTGGAGAAGGAGTGGTTGAAATGGTGTCTCAAGATGGGACGGATGATGATTGGATCAAGTGATGGACTGATGGGTGCAGGGGCTGGATCTGGGCTTTTGATTTACTGAGGGAAAACCCGGAACTCTCAGATTCAGGTTTCCCCAGC